>NW_019214625.1:0-88108 GCF_002532875.2 Varroa jacobsoni
GATTTTCATGTTTTTGCGACTCGATCTTAACGATTTATAAATACGGGCCGAGACGAGCATCCTTTGACAGCGTGAGAGTCCTTAGTTTACTTTTTACTTCCGTTTTTCCGCAGTTCACTTTGCTGCTGCCTTAAGATATAAAATGCAGGTTATCAAGCGAAATCGTGAGTGCCAAGTGGTCTTCGCTGGAAGAGCTGAGTATTGAGCTCGAATTCTTTCGGGCAGCATTTGAAGAACGGCGATAGAAGCTAGCTTGTGTGATTCGACACTATATGTCTATACGTATGAGCTGTCTGGCGGTTGCTGTGTAGGAGTGGCCTCAAGGGACTGCAAGTTTACATAATGGGAATACCATCTGGCTCATTGACGAACGTATGACTTGAACCCCAGGCTATCCCAGCCATTTCAAACCTCTAAAACGCGTCGATTTCGTGGCGGGGCATGGCCTGACAGGTCATCGGTAGGCAGCAGTGATCGGCGTACGGCGAGAAGGTTGAATAGTAGGCGGCTTTTTAATCAGGCAAGTCATTTTCTATTGTTCTGGCCTAAAGAAATTGTGAACATATATATCTCTACTATCACTACCAGTACTTCCGCAGACAACAGCGGTCCTGGCTGTTTGTGTCGTCTGGATTATCCAAGTGGGCAGATGAGTTTTCGCAGTTTGACGGCATCTGAGCTAAAGCACGTCATACCCATGTACCATACCACGTGGGTATGACGTGCGCTAAGTGGCAGAAGAAAGCCGTGGAAGTACGTTCTCTTCTGCTCCATTGGCAACAAGTCTATGGATACGCCTTTGAAGAGAAAGGGCATGGACACGTTTCGATAGAAAGAGCAACATCATTACTAACACTATCACGTCATGATGACGAGAGGTCTCGTTGTTGCCGCGGGCTAGTGTAAAAAGACACTTAGGGCAAAAAAAAAACGAATGGTGTCGAAATCCGGAAATTATGCGATCCATTAATCGGGTTCGAATACAGCTAAATCTCGTCCAACATGCGCGCAAGAACTGCAAGAAGGTTTGAGTAGCGCAGCGTGAAGTTGAAGCCTCCGGTCGGTACCCTTAGCGCCCGGAGGCTTCAACTTCAACAATAGAATGACAGCAGAGTTTAGATACATGCATGTAACGAAAAATCTAGACTGTACGCAATCAGGACATTAGGAAAAAGCACATTCCTGGCTGAGAAATGCGCAGAGCGTAGTAGTTCTCGCGAGGAAGCGGTGACGTTGCATAATTAGCTTGGGTCAGATGTCTACAATCTACAGTTTTGTAACTATTTGAAGGAAGTACCGCCTCTAAAATGTTTTTTCTCAAAATGTCCCCGTAAATTCAGGGCCTAATTAGCTTCTTGATAAGCATAGGCCCTTTTAGGCATTTTCAGATGATCGCCTCATTAGAAAGATAGTATTTTCTAATAGCATTTCCTAAAATTGAATGAGTGTCATTAAAACAATTGCGCTGGAATCATTGGATTCCATAGCTCTAGCTAGCTACTTAAGAGGCCTGTGTAAAATTTTAGTTTACGCCAAATAGATGCACACACGTTAATACGCTCTTTGTAATATACGCTGGTCACAATTCGATCCCACTCCGAACGGCGTTTTCCACAAGTATTAGAGTTGAGATTATGGAATAACACGCTAGATTATTTCGTAAGACGTGACGTAAGACACCGTGACAAGACCACAGCAGACGTATACTTTCGACAATTGGCCATCCACTACACGTTCGAATAGGGGCCTGGATCTTCTCCAGTGTATTAGTGCACATTCTTAAATTAGCCAATAGTTGACATTAATTAGTTAATATTAAGGGTTTTTTTCTATTTTTTTTTTTAAGAATAGTCATATAGCATTTCGGCGGCGGTAATGCTGAAAGGACAGCTGGCTAAGCGGATATCTGCTTATAACCGGTTACTGGCGATCATAAATAGACGCTACGTTGTAGCTGAATAAGGCAATTGGTGGTGGCCGTAATTGCGAATACTGGTGACAACCGTTGATCGTGACAGAGTAATATACATTAAGTAGTATCATATATTTATATATATATATATATATATATACAGTTGAAAAATATTTTTTTTATAGGTTCTAGATAAATTGAGCGTGTCACAAACTATGATACTCTAATGAGTGAATGTTTTTTGTTAGTATTCAGCGGTTAAATCAATGTCTTTTCTTTATTGATAAAAGAAAATTAGTATGCCAATGCAAAACATCACAGAGGAAGGCATGGAGACAAGGTTAGAGCACTGCAGAAATCAGAACACTGTTAAGCAATGTTAGGATATTGCAGAAAAAAAATATAGTTTCTGATGAGTACAGGATGGTTCCACTATTTGAGAGAGTAACAGAAGGAAAAAATACTTAAAATTTTTCAAATATAGTAAGAGATGGCAAAAACGTTTGTGTCGGCAATCGTGCTGCGTGGAGCAATAAAAGCCCACAAATGAAAATCACATCTGGTAATAACAGTCAACTAGAAGGTCTTGATGAGGCTTACAAACCCGATCGCTTGTGCAAACCGAGCTTTTGCAAGCCGAAGTACTAATTTATTTTGTACTTCTGTGGTTTGAAATTTAATATTTATATTGATGAGCATGGAATCAAAGGGCTGTCGCAAGCGCGAGGTTATTTCCTGTTAAATGAAGTATGGCTCGGCCGTACGTACATGTTTGAGTCAGTAGCAGCCTGCTCCCCTTGTGTGTGTAACATTTGTTTCGCAGTACGTTTCAGAGAAACCTCATTAGACTTAAAACTTCTGCCGCAAAAGTCTACTGGACACTGCCTGCTCAACGTAACTCATCTCAAATTCAGTAGTATTCAAGGAGAGTTCACTGCTTTTAGGCCATGATTGAACTGACTAAAAATTTCTGCGATACAGAATAATATGAAGAGGTCTGGTTCGCAGCACCAGACTTCACTGCGTGATCCAGTAAGCGATCAGCAACTTTGATCCTCCACTGAAAATAACCCGACCCCAGCAGTAGGAGATAGTATTAGTCGGATTAAAGCCACCTAATCTAGAAAAAAAAATAGCCCTAACAACTGCCGTTTGAGTACGAAGACTATTCTGACAAAAGAAAACAATACTTGTTTCGAACAATTTTTTTAAAGACATTTTTAAGATACAGAGATTTCAGGCGGAAAAGGCGGCTAACTTGAAGGAAGTTGTATAAGTGGAACTCTATTCAGCTAAGGTCAGATACAAAGATGCATTCAAAATTGTCTAGGTGGGAAACAATATTTCTATTGTGCTTGTATTAAAGAAATAATAAAATAGTTTAGATTGGCCCACCGGGAAGACCGGGGCCAACAGCTAAGATCGTGCATGCCCGTAAATGTAAATATTTTGTTTGCTAATAAAGAGGAAATACCACGAGAACCTACGGCGTCTACGCTGACGAATTACCTCTAATATCATCAAGATCCTAGATGGATCTAAATGTCAAAATAGACCAATAGATTGAAAACATAATGAGCAAAATCACTTTAATGATCTTAGTGCGGAATGTAAAAATTCGTAATTAGATTATTCGAGATGAAACGAGATCGTAGAACATCAACGGACTATTTTGTGTCTAACAGTCTTCCGTTCCTTAGTCAACTTGGCTATCACTGGAATTAGCAGCAGCGTACCTCCAGGCGCTGTGTGACGGCTAAACGAGCACCGTCCGTCGTCAATACCATCGGATCTGTATATCTGTGAAACCTGGAAAAAAAAATCAATGATTTATTAAAATAACGTACTGTTTTTACAAATGATATTCTAACTTAGTTATTTGCTAGGACTTAGTTCAGCGTCACCTGTGTGGGCTCTCAATGTCCATTATCTGAAGAAATTGTTCTATATTGCTGGTGACGCCGGTAGCTAGAGTACTAGCGTTAACTAGAGACTTAAATGTCATAGTTAGGATTAGATAGACCGCAACTTTGGTTTCGTGATATTCTTAATATGAAGGCTAGCACGGAGCTAAGGTTGCAAGCTATCGTCCAGCTGTTTACATGAGGACACCATGTTACTCTGCGAGATTACGGGTGTTTATGTACGCGATAGCATAGGGTCAAAGCATAAAACAAAGTAAGCTATTAATTATTATAATTATAATAATAAATATTATAATAGAAAATTATAAAATGTATAGCTAATTCAGCTATAACAGTATTCAAGCAACGGCTAAGCAGACAACATAATCGCGGTTTTGCATTTTCGAAATTGATTCGTTCGCAGAACCCTTTGATAATTGGTAACCGTGTTACAACCTCGAATCGTAAGCGGCCAATATAGCGAAAGAAACAAACCTGCATTTATTCGAAAAAAGTAAATTACTAAAGCTAAAAAAATAAGGTTAGTGAGAGACTGAAATTGTTACACAAAGCTTGTTTTCTATCTGTCTAAGTTAGTAATTCCACCACACTTATGCACGTTTAAAGACATAGCCGAATCGATTTCATCGAAGCGATCCGTCATGCTTTTTTTTATTATCCATTAATTCATAATAATATATAATAATAAAACGGAAGCTGTATGTATATGAGTGGGCTAAATGGTACCACATGTAAGTAATTAAATATTGAAGCTATGAAAAATATCTAAAGTTGGCGTTAATAAATCAATCGATAGATTGATGTAAGGTTTAATTCTAAAGAGTCCACACGCCTTTGAGGAAACAAAAAAAATATATATTGCATTAAATTTGGCATGCCTCGTTTACCGATAAGTAGAAGTATGATAAGGCAATCCAATATGCGCGCTTTTTTTTTTTTTTTCAATATTTTAGAGAATAAGATCGCCAGCGTACGGTGTGGTATGGGCGTGCAGTTTACAAAGTAGCTCAAAATAGGTTTTTGTCACACGTAGTGCCGGTATTTTAAGTACTAAATGAGATTATTTGAAATATTTCCATTTTCCATCGTTTAGTGTTAAAGCACTGTTAGGCTTAGTATATTTCATTACTACTGAACTGCTACAGCACTAACAATGTTCGTTGAAAAAAACTAGTAAATCCAGGCACGTTTTTCTTTCGCCTTTTTAGGTGCTAAAACCGATCGTTTTCTCTATACAGATTATACAGAGTTCAGGTATAGATAAAGCAATTCAATCGCTGTTTTTTACTGTCACTTCATCAGCAGTGGAGCTCACCGGCTCAATGAATAACAGCTGTTTTTTTTTCCTGCCACTGTTCATTAGATACTTGGATATACTTCTTCTCTAGAGTTTGTGCACTATTTATCGATGATGGGTGCCGTTATTTATATGCTAGCGAGCCCTATTAGTTCACCAAGAATAGTCGCACAGATACCAGTTCAGTTACCTAAGACCGCGTTTCCTTCGTCCCTGTATCGTCTGCCATCAATCTCTCGGCATTGTTTTCCTCAACACCCTCAGATGGTAAAACAAAGAGCTGACTCAACCTTCTGCCTTATATACTATTCCCTCCCTTTTACCGTTACTTATGACGGGCCTTGACAATTTTCGTTTAGGCATGTTCCGCCGATGTGTCTCGAGGCGTTGCAGTTGAAGCCGGTGCATCATTCCAGTAATGTTCTGTTACTTTACGCTTCGTCATAGATTTTGTTATTGCAGATGTTTCCTCTAAGGTTGATGCTGATCCCCCCATTCGTATCTGTGCGTTGGTTCTACTTAGCGTTCGTGCACTGTCTGCGTGTCCGTCATCGAGAACCAGTAGCTCGCTTTGTTTTGCTACTATTATTATTTTCGAGAGCCCTGATCAAGCGATGCTGCTTGAAAAGAATATGGCCGCAGCTGATTCAGCTAACGTGTATTGCCGCTGTTAGGGCGCTAAGGTAGGGCGGTAAACTTCAACATAGTACGATTGATGCTCGTCTTGTCAGTCCTGGAGTTGCAATGAAGCACCGCTGTCGCTGCTCGTGCACCAGGCAGATAGCATCCAGCTGTGTTTAAGTGGTCAATAGTTGCAGGATACAGAAATAGTCGGGGCTTCGACGACTCCTACGCCACTGATGGAAACCGTGTCGGCGATAGCATCGACGACTCTAATTTGTAAACTAAACACTTGTGTGTATCAGTTTATAGTTTATTTTTTAGTACCTCGATGCTACATTTATCGCCGCGTTCTACAACGCTGGCACTGTTAGACGCTTAGCGAGCTAACGCTAACTAGCGTTACCTCTTCGATGATTTAGTGATGGCGTGTTTCCTACCGATTTCAACGAAGGTCTAGGTTCGAGGCCGGTTGCCTGAATCAACAGTAGTGAAGATAAATTCGAAACATTAATTGATTAGGCCTATAGTAATAACAAATAGTACCTAGAGGATCGAATTCGGCTAGCCTTTTTTTCATTATCAGTAAAATAACGGACTGGCCGTATGAAGAACTTCACACTTACACCGATGCGTTAGGTGCCGCTCATGATGAGTTTTTAATAACAGTCGCGATGATCCATAGATAACAAAGCCGCGCTTGCTTTTCTACGCATTGACCAATAGATAGTTTATTTCCCTCGAGGTGTATAGAACTTGCCAAAGAATTAAATGGTTTATAACAAAAAAAACTTTATAGGGTTTATGACTTAACGCTATCAAATTAAATGTCAATATTATCACGTCATTACTAAAGCTAATTTAATGCTTCACCTGTTTGTGGGCTAAGATCTTATTATCCCATAGAATTTTATTCAGCTGAGGCCTACCATTTTGACGTGCCATGTTTGCCAGTCTACGGTTAAAACTAGACTTCATAAACTTTCGGTAGGATGAAAAATTACAGTAGCTGACGTGATAGGCAGTAACAAGAATGCTGTTTTCTCAACACTGTGCAAGGACTATCATCAGCGTGTACGTATTGCAGTTTTTATATAGATAATTAGAACAATAATACAGAAAGAGGTGAACAGCTTCTTCCTGGGTTACTGATTGCGTACAATATTTGGCCCAGCGAGTGTTAGCGATAAAACGTTTACTAAATTTTCAATAAAAACAAAGTATTCATTCAACGCGCACTTACATTGCGTCTAAGTCATGAAATGTACGGCGGGGCATCAACATTAGCAAGTAAAAAATGTTGAAAAACCATCAAATCGTGCAGTTTTCATCGTAATAGTTTATAAATAGTGCTGGGTTTCTATTTGAACATGTGTTCCGAGGGAAAACATTACGAAACAGTATTAAACTATGTTGCTCTGATATATCTGTAAACAATGACACGACCGGATAAACAATAATAGTTGCATTTAAAAATAAAGGTCTAGTTGTCATATTTTGTTTATAACTTAAAAAATATATATACTTATAAAGATTAATCGCTGCCATGGTTCAAACAATCAATCCGTAATTTGTCTATTTTCTTTGGCGGAAAGAAAAGGATATTTGGGCCGTTGCAAAGAAGCGTGAACTACAGCAGATCCTCATATAAACCGTGGCTTACTCTTAGTTTCGGCTATATCTCTGTGGGTGGCGGCGGAAGCGCTTTAGTTAACCGAGGGCTCTAAACTGGGTTCAGTGATGTCTCTGTAGGTCTTGAACGAGTTTTTTAGCATGATTTGTTCATCCTGAAGTTGATTATATTCTTGAATGCTCCTCCCTTTAAGCGTATGCGATAGGGCGATTGTAGCGCTTACGACCGGACACGAACAGTTCAGTTGGGTTGTTGTGGATCGGCTTCGCTACACCCACAGCGGTCATTTGATTAAGACCCGTTTCTAGCTTCTACCTCTATCCGGCCATTCGAATTGGGCTTTGGTAGCTATATACTTGTAGCGTAATTGAGTTACTGAGTTGGTTGGCTTCCTAAGCGTGGTTTGCCAAGCGGGTCGAGAGTTCCCACTTACCGCAATTCCTCCCGAACCGTCTCACTTTCCAGCGGAATTTGTTACCCGCTGTTATCGGCAACAACAGCATCAAGTAGTAACATAAAATAAAGCAACCCAAAAATCCTCCATAAAGAACTATTACAACCGTTGCACATTCTGCGTATAGGCCAAACAAACTGAGATCGGCCCAGCTGTACCTTCTTCTTTAGGTGGCTTTCAGTGCCTTCGATACCTTTAGCAGTAATTTAGACATTTTATTTGACGGCATACTGTTCATTTATCGTCAGGTATTCATTGACATTCGCTTAAAATTCTTTCCCCGTGGTATGAATAAGCGAGTATTCCTCTTTCTTGCTAGCGTTAAAGCCTATTGGTTTTTATATTACTATCTCCACTAGTGATTTAAGACTGGGTTCTGCATATACAGATTTCATCGAAAAATCTAAACTGGCACGTAAAAATTACGTTTTTTTTTTTATCGACGCCGTTGCCCTATTACCAAGGTTTACCAGCATCAGAGCTGCTTATTCCAGAACTGTTATTCGATCATTAGGTAACACGAATGCAAATAATGTGGTTTGTCTATAAAAGACCGTGAGTGCCTCTGATGTATCTGATACTGTTAAAGTATATCTGAAAAACAGGAGTCAAAAAGATAAGCGATTCAACGATGCCAAAACTTTCCAAGTTGGGATTCAGTGCTGTCCACGATCTCGGAGCTATTCAGAGATCATTTTGATTCACTTCTCAAGGCTCAAAACATGGAGCAAATCCGACAATGGTTGTAGTGAATCCAGAAAGAAAGTTCAAGGTCGGGAAAACGCCGCAGCAACCGAAAGGGCGACAGGAATAACGGTAACAAAATAACCCAAGAGGCTAAAAACCACAACTAGTGAGGAATAAGATGAACGAAATTATCCTGTTATACGAATGCTGAACCTACGACGCATATGAACGTTACAGCTACAGTTCTTCTTGTTTTTAGAAAAACGTGTAATATTTGAGCAAATGTTTCTGTTTAAATCTAAACATTGTTTTCATCTATAAAAGAAGCATCAATGAAAAATAATTGTTTAAATGCTTCGAGATTATTCTTTTGGGCGTCTCAATAAAAAGTCGACCCGTACACGGTTCGTTGATGGTGTTTCGTACATGTTTTCTGTAATTTGATCGGAAAGACCTTATTTAGTTATTATATTAAAGCAGTTTTTGTTGTTTGAAACGTTTATGTATTTTGTGTCATCGTAAATCAAGAGTAGATGTCGTTTTTGTAAGGGCTGAAATGTTTACACCAATGTCTCGCAGCGAACAATACTGCCTATCTCAATGTCGACCAATTTTGAAAATATGACGACGCCCATAGCATCTAACTAGCTTGTCCGTTTTCATTTAGATTATCAGCAAGACTGGGTTGGGAAAAGATTTATCCTTGGAGAAAGTTTGATGTAACAATAAGTTTCACCAGTAAGTATGTGCCTTGTGCCATCGGCCGTATCGAAATGAAGATATCCAGCGGTTGTAGAAGCATAGCGTGTTCAATTAGACATTGTTCAATATTGACCGAGACAATATTTCGCATCGTTGATGCGCTGGCATAGGATTTAAACTCCTCGAATTCGAAGTAAGCTAGTTTGTTTAGTAACTGTTAGCTGTTATTGGCCACGAGGGCTAAATGTTATTACAGACGTCCTTTTCAATTCCGCCAAGGGCAAAGCAAATTTTTTTTGAATATGGGTCTGGGGTAACTCGAAGCTTACACATTTCTATCGCTGCTTCGCATCGATGTAGAGCCACTAGTGGTAGTCATCCGTAGCAATTCCGCCCGCTTTCCCGTACTGGGACTAACGTTGAGAATAAATGAAAAGACCTATTTTTGTGCGCTGCAGTCAGTCAATGACATGCCCGGGCTCATAACTTATAGGAAAATCCTATATATTCAATATGTCTGATAATAGCCTAGTGTTCGCAGCTTACTTTGAAGGTTGATTAATGAGTTGTTTACCATTCGAGACTCTTATCGACTTCGGATGGCCAAGTGGGGTGAGGTACATCTTCCAAACCCAAGTTTAATTTTTGAACTTTGCAAGTCACTTTGAACAGTCCTTTCAATTATGGAGTTCTCTTTGTGCAGTGCCTAAAGCTGCTTGGACAGCTTTTGACGCCGGTGAAGGCAAAATAGAGTAGGTGTCGAAAATGCACTTTTTTCACTTAGAACCTTTCTCTATTGCTCGACGTGAGATTGCGTTAAGGGCATAATTACAGGAACTTTATAAAGAAAGGAAAGCACTTACTTACAACGGTATACAGAAGTAGTGGAGAGGTAAAAGGGGAAAACTTCTAAGAAAAATGACTCTCACCTAATTTCATATATGAACTTAATATATCAATAACTCGTATATGAAGTAGCTCTTCAGTGTAATTTCAGATATCCTCTTTTCCAAGTTACACATTGGGGTCCCTAATTTGGAAGCGTGTCGGTAGCCGCACACTTTAAATGAACTCCACCGTGCTGTCATCAACTTCGTCACCCTTGTATTTTTTTTTTATCAAACAAAAGTTCTTTGTTAGCATTAGTTCAATGACTACAGTGAAGTGACCATATCCGTGACAATTACCAGCGGTACCTCAGGGCTAAATCTGATTAACACGGACACTGAGGCAGGTGTTTTCCGCTTTCGTCTAAGCCACATTCGAGCGGTTGTAGCTTCCCAGACAGTAACGAATTGCAGACTATGACGGTATACACCAGATGAGCTCACTGGACGTTATCACTTGGATATTTTTGTCTCTAGACAAAGCGCCTCTTTGGCTGTTTTAATGCCCAGGGTGTTGTGTAGGTATGGCCGGCTCTTGATAATAGATTGTGTACCTTGTACCAATTTTCTTTGTATTGCAGCTTTGTGTATGAACGCCAACATTGAGCTATAAAAACTGGAAAGCCCAAAATGTCTACTGCTAAAGCTTGTTGCGCCTAAGGTTGTCACCATTTATCAATACATTACATCAGAAAATAAGCCTTGGAAGGATAAAGATTTAAAGGTTTGCTTGTTTAGATTGCTTAGAATTTTTTTTTACGCCAAATCCTATAATCAGCTAAAACTATCATGCTTTTAAATGTAGGGCGTTCCAAGTGAAATATTTTACAGTGCACTCAGTTTAATGAAATCTACTTCGAAGACCACGGCCAGCAGGTGTGGGTTAAACGATATGTGGAATTTAAATACCTAACTACTTTAGATCACAATCATTGATCTGGGCATGCTAAAAACAGATTAACAAATGCAGGTGTGCGTTTTGAACGATTCGAAGAATAACACAACTCTAAAGGAGATTCAATGAAAATTTTACCGGGCACTTGAGCTCGTTTGATTTCTACTATATGAAGAAAACTGTTAGATCTGTCGGAAATATTCGCCGGATGCTCGTTGGAATGATGGTCGTGAATCAGACAGCCTTACTATTATCCAGTGGCGTAGGAGGCAAACATTGGCATTGGGAATTACATTCTAGCCTCTTTCTCTTTTTTTTAGTAAGGCCAAACTTCCCACAAGGAGTAAACGTTTGGCTCAAAGATTTACTTGATACGAAAAGGCTGCTTTTACGTTATAACCGCTACCTTTGGGCGTATAGCCAGGCAATAGTTAACACGGTGCTCGTGTCGTGTAGAGCAAAGTTTCTGCCTAAGTAAGGCTTGTGGAGGTGTCTATAATATCATATATATATATATATATATATATATATATATATATATATATATGGTATGAACAGTTCATTGGAACGTTTCATACCCAACGACGTAAAAATAATGATCATCAGTACCAGATCTGCCTTACCTTAGATACCTTAGATATTACAAAATTTTTCCGATTTGTTTTTTTTTCTGACACAGATGTGGCATGCAGACTCGCTTCTGAAGGACCGTTCCTTAAATACAAAAAAAAAAAAACTTGCCACTCTATCCTATCCTGTGAACACTCAACAAACGTTCAAATCTCTTCGTTGTTTCCATCTCATTTTTCAGTCGCCTGTGGTACCGATTCCTAATATATTTAAGCGTTTTGTGATGCTTTGCCAGGGAGTCAGATATTTTTACTCTGATCATTATTGTTAGTAACAATAATATAGAACAATTCAATGCGCAATAGCTAAATCGGGAATAATTATGTACTTATTCTAGTTATAGTGAATTTATAATGTCCAACTTCTTTTTGAAATGAATTGCAATTGCGGGCGTTATTAAGAATCCATATGTTTCCACTATCGCGTTAGCTATACCGACTGCGTCGTTTCTTAGTTCTAGCTAAAACAACATCTGTTTGAGCTTTTATTTTACGGGGGGTTTACAGAGATATCTTTAGTGATTGAGGCTATTACCGGAAACATCGGATTTAACGGATTTTTTTAAATGAGATTTCTAATAGAATGATATGTTTCTTTTCTAATACTATGAAGTTTCTCTCATACAATCCACACCGGGTTGCATCTGTTTCTTGAATCGGCATATCTACGTTTCTACGTCTATTTTCCATTTGCATCGTGGTACAACTGGCCATTACTGATCAAAGCTCCGCGTTACACATTTACATACTACACAGTCACTGTGAACAAAAGAGAAGGTACCGAATTGTGACATTCGTTTACCGACCGTCTCTAGAGAAATCGTCGTTTTTCCAAACTTCTATGCTTCTTTCTTTTGCAATGTGTTTTGCTTCCAGAAAACATCATTATCGCAAAAGAAAGGTTTGAAAGTATCGTATGATAGCGCAACTTCCACTGTTATCTGGGCGTTGCGTTGATCGTCTCAATAGAATGCTCCATAAACTTTCTTTACGAAGCTAGTTTTATCTTTGTTTCTTGTTTCTTTCTTTATATAGAAAATGAGTATACTATTATCTGACACATTACAGTTGTAAATCAATATGAAAAGGAAAGCCATCATAAAAACATCCTTTGTACTGCTGTAGGGGTCAACCAGCCAATTTCACCGATTGAAGTCTGCATTACCACGAAATATCCTCTCATCACACCAAGATTAAGCATATCTAGATATGTCTTGTCTAAAAAAGATACGAAATCAGCTCATCGAAAGAAGCTTGAGTATTGACGTCTTCAAACGGAGTTGTCTCGATACAAAGATCATGATTGACGCATTGATACTTTAGTGTACTAGACTCGTTCTAGTCTAACCCTTCGGCTCATGCTGGAAGCCCCTTTAAGTAGAAAACTTGAAATATAGAGATAGAGGCCTCACAAAATGCTTATTTTAAAAAATAACGATTGAATTTCTAACGATACTGCTACTATCAGACATGCTTTTCAACGACATTTTCAAATCCATCTAATCTTCGATGCGTATATAAGCAAAGTAATACAGATTTTGCCTAAGATGCTTTCGGCGCACGCGGTCTCATTAACAATTACTGGATAATATAATAATTTAGAGCGATACTTGAATGGCAAACATTCATTCATAAGCTGGTCAGGTTTTTGTTATCTTTATATAGCATTCACTATAGCTAATACGTTAAGATCCATAGGCTGCAGAAGCCACATGTTCTAAATGTAAGAGCTAAACCATTTCCATATGTTGTATAAAATAATGTTTCTAACCATACCCTCGATTCGTAGAGATTTATTGGAAACTGTAGCCTTAATATTGCAGTATTTAGACTGGCATGAATCAAAGCTGAGGTGAATGTCTTGACCCATAAATTAGGCTTGTGGAATTAATACATGCATACACAACGGTTTCTATACTTAACATACGAATCGGTTTTGAAAAGTACATCTGTATTGTATGGATGGACCTATGATATCGAGTTTTAATATCAGTGTTCCCGATCAAAGAACTTGCACAGGAATGCTACTGCAGCGTATGAAGCCGCTTGCTGCTCGAAGAGTATTGCTCCTACACATCCTGTGTACATGTACGTAGCCTCTGAAACGAAAACCCACTGCTCCCCATATAGGGTGATGTGCATATGATTCTATAAGGAAAACGTGTAACTATGTGTCAGTTCGGCCCTTCCCTACTTTCACTAGTCATAATTTACTCGTTATAAAAATCAGCCCCCACCCCACCCCCATCTGTTGATGTATTCCAGATAAGCATAGACAAAAAAAAAAAAGCTTAAATTTGATTCTCATATGCTCTATGAAAAACGGTGTGTCGTCTATAAAGCACATGTATCCGTTCAACGATGAATGAAGCAGGCTGATAGCGCGCTTAAAGATCGAAGATTTGGCTTTGAAAGATCGCAGATCAAGTTTTTCCTGCTGCCTCAATGAGAGATAATCTCACACGACGTGGATCTCATAAGAAGCAATGGGAATTTCTTTTCCCTTCTAATAAGAGCAGCGCTGGGCACAAAAAAAGTCTTGAAGGCGGACGTACTAGCAACCATCGCTTGCTATATTCAGTCCATCGTGCGCCTTTCTACTCGTAAGTTAACGTTTTAAGAGAATTAAATGAAACTAATACTGACTTCGAAATGATCTTAAACACACGTTAGTAATTGAAAAATACTTATCGTTATTTGCGTCTAATCTTTAAATTAAACCGGTGGAGCAAAAAAGCATAAAGTTGCATATCTTGTAAAAACCCTTGATCGTAATACTTGAGACGGGAGTGGTTTCGTTTTAATATTTTCATCTAAAGAACGAAAAATTAACAAATGATGGACGCCGAGACAAATATGGAAACAGTAGGATGCAATTCTCGTATATAAAATTAGTTGTTCATTGCATTAATATTACAAACTGGCTCGTGTAGTTCTTCACTTGCAATAAAATACTTACTAGAAGGTTATAAAAATAAGCATACTTAGAAAAAAAAAAACGTCTGCAGATTTACTATTACTGGGTGTATATTACAAAACTTTAGTAAGCAAATAGATAAGTAGTAAGTAAGCCATAGGCGCGTGTATTATAATTGACACATAACTAATACTCATTTTATTTAAATCATAATCGTCGACCAAAACGGACGTAAACGTTGTTGCGCAATATACATATATATGCTATCGTATTATTATCAGACTTCGTAACTTCGATGAATTCTGGTAGTATTAAAGCTTCGGGTGTTCCTATCAGTGTGTGGGATAGTCTTGTTTTCATCCGAAGCTCACATACGCACTTAACATATCTTTCTCGGTATCATCGGCCTCGACTACCCGCACTTCTTGGCTTCACTCCTTTGAACTCGCTCAGCCGTCGCTTATTAGCTAATTGTACAATGTTATCGTTAAGACAATTCCGTCGATGCGACTTTTAACATTACAGAGTACGCCATTTGAATTAGGACTAACTTTTTTCTCGTAACAGGTATACGCTCATCGGTTTTTCCTGCTGTTGGACACAAATCAGACAACAATATAACGAACTTGACGAACAAAGTTGAGGGAAGATGAGTTATTACTTAATCCCTCCAGACTGGACGAACTCTCATAAGGATCAAAAACTTAGTTTTTTATCCGAAATTAACAGCTTACGCTACTGCCACTTTTCACGCGACTCCTGAAAAATTCGAGGAAGACTGTTATGAGGCAAACGAGAAGATTGTCAATACAATTTAGATTTAAAGAACTCAAAATTCACCGGAATACCTAAAAAGCCATTTTTGGTACACCTAGGTTCTAGAAATGGATAATGGCTTTAAGGAAGAGAATACAAATAAATTGCTGAATGCATAGTCTAAATAGGCTTCAACGGTTAATTTTTTTCAAGTTTTTTGCACCTTTTAACTTTAAACCTTTACATTTTTTGCTCTGCCGTCAATCGAAAATCTAAGTTTGTTGGAATTGTTTGTATGTAGAGTATATGAGGGATAATTTTTTTTAGAGTTTGAAAGCAAATGCATTATGCAGACCAGTCATCACTGAATTGTGCTTTGTCTGGTACTGTGGGACCTTCACCCACTAAGCCCTGGACCTCTTCATCAGCTTCGGCCATGGTTCGGGATATATTTGATATTACTTCGAAGAGGGATACCTCAACAGGTATGTGTCTGCCTATATCGCTTGACGCATTGTTACTATTAGGATGTTAATTGCCAATAAGAGAAGTATTGTGAAAGTGAGTGACTAGTTATTTCGGAACGAGGTCCTAGTCGCAACACATGGTGGCTCTATTGAGTATACACGACTGTCGAAAGTAACACACAAACAAAAAATGTGAGGTATTTATGTTTAGTTCAATACAGTCTTAGAAATAAATCATATAAAAAATTTTCAATTTAGGTGACGTATTTTGTAGACCAGCGGCGTTGCACGGGAATACTACTTATTCACGCACAATGAATAAAGAAAATTGTTATAGTCATAGCATAGAAAGCTCAGTAGCTTTTGAACAGCACTACTTTGTTATAACAACCAAGGTGCCAGATTTAGCTAGAGGGCAATGCCTACATTGCCCTGCTCTTAGTGATCATGTATCCATGCCACATCGGTGGCTCCTGGCAAGCATTTGAGCATCCAGTTTCGCAAATCCGGAAACATTTACAACTTGTAGTGAAGGTAGCAAAACGGGCGTGCATCAGATACCCCTAAAACAGTTTGAAAAAATAGCGAAAAAATAGAATGCACTGCAAGGTTCCGCGAGTACGAAAGGAGCGCTACCTACAATAATATCGAAGATGGCCAAATACTTGCGGTCTTTGACACCGCTTCAACTGCGCCTCAACATACGTTAGTATTGAAACAGTTAATGCCACGGGACTTATTTAAACGCGGTTTCGTGTTGGGGCACGTAACCTATTACCATCTGGAGGCACTTCGAGATAAAGTCACGCAAATACAGACTAAAAGGTGCTTGACTCTGGATTTTTGCGTTGAGGAATCGTACTACTCTAAGACATAGTGGCCGATCTGCAGGTACTGGACATTAAGCACTCTAAGGACTACGAGGCGCATAGATCTCGTGAACTAACACAGGTGACTGGCTTCTTGTTTTGTACTAGCTCGTCCATCGAATACTGCTCATTATCGCTTGTCATCTATATACCTATAAGTAGCAAAAGAGAACTTCATTATTAACAAAGTGTCTTACAGTCTTAGAATAAATTTACTAAGTCTTGGTCGAGGGTTATTTACCATCGAAGACGGTTCTACGAAGAAGTATTACTGTTCTAGAAGAATTACCCCTTGCTCAAGCATAATCCAATCGCATTCTAGCTTTATTGCTTCTGAAGAACCACACGATACATCGACAAAAAAAAGTTAAATTTTTTGAGCATCTTCGAAGGTTTATGCTGGCAATGTGCCAAAAAAAAGGTCGAAAATGAACGACGAACTGCCGGTCCGAAAACAACACTGTAATAGATTCTCTGTACCTTTCGTCTGTTTTATGAGATTTTATTCTGCAAAACAGAGAAGCGCCACTCTGTGTAGACTGGCTCGCACATATTGTCAATATTGGAAGTATAGAACTAAGAAAAGGACTATGTAATACAAAACATAGCCCTTGCTGAAAGCAATATAAGTGGAATCCATATGATGCAACGCTGGGGCATCGTACGACTTTCTCAGCTTTGTTATCGTCTCCATTCTGACTGTCGAACAAAAATACCTACTATCAGTAGACTACGTCGGATAGCGACGGCAGTGTCCAAACCTTATCATGTACGGTCTCAGCCAACAGGTTTGCTTTTTGATGGGCGCAACAGAGAGAGCCGCCAGGTAGAAGACCGTTGTGGTCCACAATACCCAAGAACAGCTGCGAAGATCTCTTTAGGAATTACCGTTCAGTGGGTCCAATCATCGTTCTTCTTAAGAAACCCTAAAATCCGAGTAAACGACAGTTTGAAGTCCTTTTATTGCCCTAGACACGCATCATATAAAACACACGATTCCTAGTAAAAGGCTTATGTTTTAGGAATTGATCTTGGCTCTTTAGAGGCATAAACATTGTTTCTGTAAACACTGTGCATGACGTCGACGTACTGCAGATGGTCGACAAGGTTACTGCGTTTGAATCAATAGAGACATATAGGAACTCCATTAGTGTGTTTCAAAATTGTAAACGCTTGCTACATGATTGGGTTGGCTGTCAACTGCTCCAGTTAAGATTGGTTCGTTGGGACCTAATATTGTAACTGTCACAGGTGAATATTTACGGTCTAGCTCCCTTAGTCTTCAACAGGCTACTAATAGCTAATGTGGCTTACTGGAATATTGGCTGGGAAAAGAGGCGAAGATGACAGGGCACCCTAGGACAGGCCGCGGTGTTCCGGCCCGCATGTTCTAACGAAACCGGTTTTCTCGCAGAAGATTTGTCCCACAGATAACATGAAAAAAAGTGTAAGTATATATAGATATAATATCTTGACCAAGTCGAAAACGGCTCAAACAGTTTTCTAACTCCTTCGACGCAGGTTCAGCCAAACTGAAGTGAAAATTCTAGAAAAAAAATGTTAGGATAGACTATGAAAAAAACGTCGCTATAGGGCTTTTATATAGTTGAACAAAGATGGCCCTTTTCGAAAAACGCTTGACGAATTGTAAAATAAAAAAAATAATACTTATTTTATTTTTCCGGCTCGACACAATATGCGTAAAATAGAATTTCAAGAAAGGATCGGGTTTATTTTTTATGTATGATGTGGGATCATGTCAAGTTTTTTCTTGAACAGAAAAATTATCAACTTTTCAGAAACATTGTCTTCATCACGCGCACTTGCCCACTTTCTCAAGCTGCCTAAAGTTTAATATCTATCTGGGAGTAACTTAAACTAAAAGTTATCAAAGTAATAGATCACTTGCGATTACATTTACTGTTTAACCGTAGCAGAGTAATGAATCAATTCTGAGGAAGACTTCTGAAGGGTGACAAGATAACTACAGCACCGTAATATGGTATCCAAATCACAATAAATAAACAATAGAAACATTTATTATATATATATATATATATACTGAAACAGCACACTCGAGTTCTTGGCGCATGACAGCGAAGTAAGGTATCCGGGTGACCTGGGCAATGCCGTGGGTTAAATAAGACAGGACAACAACTATAACAACTGAAAAATGTTAACTAAAACTATTGCAACCGAATCGAACTTAACCTTGCGTTAGGACTAAGCAGATCTGAAGGCTGGATTTGGTTCAGTGTCTCTTTACGAGCGCGAACGGTATATATAGCACCATTTAAATATAGAAACCACGAAATCGTCTTCTACAAACATTGGTGTCGTTACAACATCAGAGCTACACGTATGTTTTCCTTATCTCGGCAGAAACATCGCTTGCGAACACTTTTATTTTATCTAAAAATTATATGCCTGTTCTATTATACATAGTAATTTTTAAGTTGTTCGGCGGCTAGGAGAGCTAACTTTCAAAAGTACCAACTGATTTTCTTAAAATAACATAGAAATAGGAGACTTTGTTCTAATAACGAGTAGAATATTCTCGGGGTCGTAGACAAGCCAATGGTTATTACTTTAATTATCTCATGGACAGAAGAGATTTTTCTCTTTGGCCTTATCGAGATTTTATGGCTAAGAGCGCGCAGTAGCGAACGGCTGCGTGTAGATACTTTCGACATTTTCAGCGAGAATCTGTATAATTTCCATGCCATACGGCGTATATGTGAACTGTCGAAAGCTATGAATAGTAAATTAACATCCATGAAGTAGTTTCCCATGTAGCCGCTAAGTGGCGCTTTTTTCGTGCTCGTTTTTGATTTGCGCGTGTTCAAATTTTCAAAAACCGGATACCGACTAGTAATCGGGCTCGGTCGAATAGAAGT
Source organism: Varroa jacobsoni (assembly GCF_002532875.2). NCBI lineage: Eukaryota > Metazoa > Arthropoda > Arachnida > Mesostigmata > Varroidae > Varroa > Varroa jacobsoni. Next base: position 19,549 of record NW_019214625.1, read on the forward strand.
AAGCAAAAAGATTTACAATCCTAGATAACCGTGCTCCGGCACAGGACTACGGCGGTTTTATTCAGAACATGGCTTGTTTCAGTCTCAGCCATACCAATGATAGGATTTTATTATCGAAAGAGCTACCCTTCACTAGAGCCTTTTCTAGCCAGCTGAATGATCTATTATTACTCGATGAAATCGGCCTAGATTTAGCTGACGCAATATATATATATATACATAGATACATACATACAGGGAAAAGCGGGGCTACATAAGCCAACATTTTATTAATTCTACATATATAGAGAAACAGAAATAGATTCTACATAGAGAAAAACATTATGGTAGTATTAGGTTGAAAAAAGATCTCCGTGCTTTTGTTTTTGCTAAACAGAAATTTAGACATCTTTAATGTTACGTTATTACCTTTATCATTGGTCAGAATTTTTCACAACTTTTTACGAAATGACGTATGTCGGCTGATCAAAAGTAGCGAGTTTCGTCCCAGAGGTTTTCCAACCACATATTTTTCTGATCTATGTCGAAGGTAAGGCTGCAAAAATGACTACCTAATGAAAGGAGAAAGTGAGAATTCATCAGTGGAAGGTTCCAAGAACATAAAACATGCAACACAAGCTTAAAATCCAAAAAGGCAGTTTTGATAATGTCGTTGCGTGTAGTATCGAATTCTCTCGGAGGAGGGCCTTTCCTTCTTCAGGCTTTTTTCCCTTGAACACCCTTTGACCTGATGGAATTGGACCAAATAAGCGGATTGATTAACTGCTTAGTTCATAAACAACAATTATCAGTGAAGCAGGTCCTTCAAGTCTCACTAGGTGTAAAAGGTATTTTTTTCTGGATGAAAAATTGGCTGCACACTGGACTTCGGAATTTTTCTGAAGCTATCTATTCGTCTGCTGACGTACAGTCATTACTTTTCATCGGCGGTAACAATTCTAGGCAAAGATCGGCGATTGTGCCCCGCGACACTTGCTGCCGGGTAAAATGCTGAGGCGCAGTGCTAAGCCCTTAGTCCTTGTTAAAGGCAGAGAGTTCATGTGGTACTTAGGCTCCAAGTGTGCATAAATCCAACCTACTGGAGATAGTAAACGACGGTGGTGTGGCTGCAACCTATCCTATTGGCTGACTCCGTAGTTGTTTGTCGGTCATATTCGTTTGTGTTTTCGAACGGCTAGCACTAAGTTCAGATAGTTCATCCTTCGATCCAGCTAACAAACTACTCGTAGATACTGTTTTTAGGAAGCAGTTTTCCTCGGCTGTTTCGACATTGTTTTGGCCTCAGCAAAATGCATAGTACAGAATGTGTCGGAATGGCATTCTCTTCTACCTGAAACATCAATTTTTGAGTTCCTTCGAGGGGGAATTGCACTTACAGCACAATACAGTTACGACACTCCAACGTTTTCGACGTAACGACAAAAGTAAACGACAAGTAAGGAAAGGGAACTTGTTCAAACTGCTGAAACTTTGTTTTCAACGTGATATTTTCTTCAGAAATTCGTTTATTGTGACGCTTATATGGGCTTACTATAATTTATTCATTCTCGAAAATATATTGGTTGGTAATAGTCATGTTCTTTGCCCCGTCTTTGGCATATAGCCCCACAAGGTATTACTACATTGGCCTAGGGTGGGGTTAGAAAAGCCACCTAAGATTTGGGCGAAAAAGTCAGTCATTTGTTTCTGTTTCGATTATAGTTGAACATCATGATGCTTTATAATCACTTGTTGTCAAATTGGGCATATCAAAAGTGATGATTCGTTTATGATAAAGTTCGGCACGAAGTTATGCTACACAGTGTAAAAGCGGGCTCTAGATGATTTAGCTACCAGCGTGTAGCATGAGTTGCATTTTTATCGCACTTAAACTCTTATCTTTAAACGCACTCAAAAGCTGAGCCGTAATCGTTATTATTGTTAAGGTAGTGTGTATACTGAGAGTGTTGTTTTGTGCGCGTTATGGCAAATAATTTTGTTTACTTTAAAACACATTGAGAATGATATAAACAAAAATACATTTCTATGCGGCGTCATACGCTGCAGTACTATTGTCAAGTAATCTCCTCGATCCGGCACATGGGCCTCTCAATTTCAAATATTTTTTTAAAAACATACAATTATGATTTGCTATAGATACAATACAATGGTATTTTAAATACAAACTGAAACCTTATATATATGTATATATATAAGAAATTTAAGCATTCCGACTAAACTTATTAGTTGTAGCAATTCTAGCAATTGTAGCAATGTAAAGTTATCATTGGCGGTATCAGTACTGCCCCAATCTTTGCTGAACAGCCTACGCGGTTCCCGACCCACATACAATCCAATCCAACGCACTGACTTAATATTGCTACGAGAGACTGATAAAAAGTATTAGGAACTCCACGAAATGCGAAAGTTGTTCCCTTTTGTTGTCCATATAACTCAACAAATCCAGTAAAGGCAATTGCACGGATCCAGTTGGCTGTAATAATTGCCTCACAGCCACTCGCTTTAAGCGGCCGTAGCATGTATATGTATATATATATATATATATATATATATATATATATATATATATTATATAACTGAATCCACACTATATTGTTTGGCCCGTTGCAACGTGGCCACGCTTATCCAGCGAGATGGTCCTATTTCGTTGTCGGTATCCAACATTGCCCCGTGCGTCAGGCAGCACAGTTTAAACATCATGATCTTTTCGTGCGCGCGTCGAATGAGATTGCTTCGCTTCCAAAACCAACCAATATGTTGTACAATTTTCAGCCTTGTAAGCCATCGGGAGCGCCTCGTACGACCCCCTGGCAACACTCGTACATAGTTCCGGTAGTAGCTGCACTGATAGGGGCTAGCCGTTTTGCCCACTAAGGTTGATGCTGCTCACTTTCCTCCAGCAGCGAATCCGTTATCTGCGGGATATCTCGGCAGCCTTCTGTTGCGAACTGGTACAAGTCGTAGTGCGTACTCTAGCTTCTATTTGAAAGCATCAGGCGCCAAACAGCTCTCTGCGCTTGGATGGTCTTGATAATATTTAGAAAGCATGAGGTCGGCTGCGTGTGAATGTAAGGGTAATCATTTCCCTAGGCCGGAACAGTACAATGTGCTTCATTGAATAAAAAGCCGTCTGGCGCCTACCAATGGCAGGCGCGTCAGTGGTTACGCCGCCATCCTGGCGCAAGCTTCTGTTTATTGAGCTCATGGGCTGACCAGCGTGTCGAGCTGCAGTCTCGTCGTCAAACATGATGTGAAGGTAGCACAGCTCACTTGAGACACTTTCACCAGCAAATGTCGGACTACTCCGGTATACAGTTTTGCACTACTCAGAATAGGAGGCTATTTTCATAGTGAACACGGAGCTGCATACCCAGCTCATCTAGCAGAGACAGTCGCGCTCACAAACTCGCTAAATGCTTCGCCGGCTTTCCTGTAGAGACAGAAGAAGTGTTAGGACGGGCCGGCTTTTCTGAGGGAAGCTTCGTCATCAAACTAAGCGTGGGCCACTCTTTGCAAATGTCTACGCGTCCATTTTACTACCTAACCCAGTTGTCATTCCCAGTGCCTCCAGGAGCCGCTTGTACCCCTTAGCCCGTCGCTTGGGCTTCCTCCGACCAAGCACCACTCCCACTCGAGAGCGACTCCTAGCTACCCAGCCGTTCGCGCAACTCCTTAGCGACTCTGGCCGTGCTGTCAGCCACCTCAACGCTGCTAACAAAATGAACGATAGCTTTGCAGCCATTTGCTTTGCGCTAATGGGTACAACTGTAGATGTGTATTTATTCATATAAATATATGTATATATTACCTACACGTTCGACAAGCTTAACGACCTTCTATTGTTGTGAGTTCAGTGGGCATCTAAAGACGACACGAGTAGTCTCATGTATATGGACTTATACACCAGTATCTACCATGGAGCGCGCTTTATGATTTCGCAACACCAAGCAGAACTATTCTACACTGGCGCTCCTGTTCTAAACATTTTGATATTGGAGGTTGTAGTAAACGAGCCCGACAGGTTCTGCGCAGGTGGAGCATTGTAGAAGGGAACGGCAGACGAAACAGTTGGTAACCTGTTACTGGGATTAGCCATGTTAGCCTTTTAGAGAACGAAATAGATCTTCGGCCCTGCTGTAGCTTTTGTAAAACTTCTTAGTTTCGTAGCTAATAATCATGAACGAAAGACCCTGCAAAATTTGGTCTTTAAAGTTCCGCCTCTATCCGAACATATTATATCTATGAGCGAAAACAAGCTGCTTGACAAGCCACGGGTGCAGATTATCTCAGCAAGGCTATATTCTATTTCCAGTGCATAGTGGGAAAAACTGACGTAACACTACTACATATAAATATATATATCTGGGTTCACAATGTTAAACGACGTCATCCTTGACGAAAAACATCGAGAGCCAAAGTCTAAATGTCTACAGCAGGGGGGCATTATGCACAACGTTATATTCTACATTAATTAACTATGGAAAATATGAGGCGAAAAAACTTTTTCCAAGTGAACCGGTGTTGAGGAGCGTCATGGTTTCATATAGATGCTTAGTACCTATCAAGGAACTTTATGGTAAAGGGTGTAATCGCTTGTTCCGTCACGTGAACATTTGTGCATGTAAAAGAAATGTTACTAACGACGAAAAGTACCATACGCTAGGAAGGAACATGATTATACGTAAGAAATAAACAATTTTTTGTGCTATTCATAATATAATATTCGTAATATTGTTTGCCTATCCCGGTGCTGAATTGCCCTTTCGCTCCATCAATTTTAGGCCCGTTGGAAGTTTTATTGAGCCTTGTTTCTTATTTGTACATGCATAAAACTACAAATGTGGCCCTCATATCGTTTACCTTTACCATGTGCTGTGGACAGTAACCCTTAAAATAATATACTATTTATTTTATCGATTAGTCATTGTCGACAAAGTTATGGAATTTACGATTGATGCGGATGACCTTGTAACTTTATGAACGACTGGGTCTCTAGGGCAGTCTCTTGCGTGATATTACGTATAGTAGACCTCGTAACTATGTCAGAAATGCGTACGCTCAGTATAAAAAAAGCACTAATGTTACACTATGTCATAAAATGTCACCGATGGACCGCGAACGATAAGGGACAACGTACCACTCTGTATACTCCATGTTCTTCCGCGTGTTGCTTGTCATGGCCTTCACCTTCGAAACCTAGATATCTCTATGTTTCGAGTTTTATGTCCGGTACTGCCGTTAGGCGTTCCATCGGACGGCTGGTCCTCGGCATGGACGGCAAGTTAGATCTATGTTACCTTGTCCTTCCATATGCTATATGCGAAGTATCTGCTGCTTAAGGTTACTTTTGAGATCCTTGATAAATAGCAGCGTATCGACCAGATTCTAATTATACAAACAACAAATCTGTGTCTTCGAATATAGTGTATATATATATATATATATATATATATATATATATATATATACACTAAATTATTAGATTATGATAAAACAATTGCCTGAAGTTTAGGCACGTTGATGATCTAACGAAGCCAGATCGAAACGTGCAGAACAACCGAAAGTCAACGAAGAGCTAACGAGGATCTGTAAATACAGTCCGCGCAGAGGAAAGGAAATGTCATTATGGAAGCCACTAGAGAAATCCCTTTACACCGTCAACGATGAACTAAATTAAATAACAAATATTTACCGAGAAAAAAAAGATATAGAAATCGAATCCGATCCACAATGCCACAATCAGATTCTATATAACTAATCTCATACGACGATGTTCTCAGCAAAGCAGATATAAAATTTATCCCAGCAAGCACCACACTCGCTTATTCACGTAATTCCACAGAAAACAACTTCATAAGCAATTTAGGGCTGCCAATACCCTTTGACAAAAACTGTTTGAAAGAATTTGACATCAATATACGCAATTATATCAAAATCGAAATATCACCCCAGGGGGCATCGGGAAACTTCCGGAAACTCTTGCCATCACTGTACAATACATGATATGTGATAATGACACACACAGAATTCTCGTGGCGCCAAGTTTAAAGCAAGGACTTCTCAGGATTTTTCCACAACGATGCTTAGCCAAATAAAGCACGAAATGACGGAGAATGAACGAATTTTAAAAGGAATATTCAACGAATTGATTCATACGGGGGTACTACCGAAGGGATAATCACTAGAATATCCATAAACATCATAGCTCAGCGGATACACGCTGATAAGTAACTGTCGCCCTGATTCAAGAGATACCATGGAGGAACCAAATTCTATGCTAAACTAGGCCTGCATCAGTTCGAAAAAGCAAATTAACAGAAGTACTTCGTGATAAACATGTATTGAATCAGTTTATTCGGATGCCGACGGGTTATATGGGCCAGTGGACAAAATCTATCTATATAGTTCCAGAAGCAATCAATTATAAATGTGATATCTCTATGTATCAAAGAGTTCAGAGTAAGACTATGCTCCGATGACCCCCGGATCAATAAAATGTACATTTATTCCCGAGAAGGGAATTTCAAGACCTCGTGATAAGAATTTTGAACTTCGATAATTTTTGGGGGTGGTATACTTATATCCATTATTTTCACGTAATTTGGCATATTTCTTCAAGTCAATATACGAACTCCCACACACGAGTAAGATTTTCAGCTAATCAGCTAAATATACAAAAACGTTCCGAAAATAAAACATAATCACACCTGATGTGACCAAACTTATAGTCCTAGCGAGTGACGTATCATTTTATTGCATATCAGACATTCGTTCATATAAGGACCTTGGCGGATCGGAAAGGCTTCTCTCGTTCTATTTGCAAGCGTTAAGCAAAGCCCAGAAGTAAAACTCTCGGTACGATGAAGAAGCTTCGGCAGTCAAAGAAACAAATGTTTTTTGCAAATATTCATAGGGTTGCTTTTGCAAGACACTGAAAAGGATTCTGCCCTGTTACAATTGTTAATTCAAATGGATGAAGGTGCCCCAACAAGGAACTTAACAAGCGAATCTGCGATACGCCAACTGTTCTCCAGATTTAGATTTTTTCGTTGTTGATAACGGCCAACAATCTCGTTGGAGATTTCCTAAAGAGTAAGTAAGGAACTCAACAGTGCTCTTTGTCATTTGGAAACACAGGGAGCCGCGGAAAGGACCGCTTGGACTGGTGAAAAATATCTGAAAAGTCAATACAACGACAAATAATATCCAAAGGAACTTAGATGCGTATTCATAGCTTGCAAAATAGAGGCGCAAGTTGCCCAGGTTGTCAGATTATCACTCATGATAGATCTATAAGAGACAGAGTAACCTAGCCCACGGTGCAATACTATCATCATTCAGCAAATTCTGGAATCCAGAAACATACTCATTTCACCACAACTCCGTTTACAATACAATGACATGTCCCTTTGACGATGAAGGCGTAAGGGTCCAGAATATCGCTTACAATATTTATACACACTTCGAACGAGGAAATACAATATGAACAACCGTGATTATCTTACCATAACTTATGGTAAGACCCAGTGGTCTTTTGTTATTAGGCCGTCGAAAAATGTATATATCACGATAAATGATTATGCCCTCTTCGCTTCTTTCTTATGATATTTTGTGTCACTACGTTTCTTTTAATACTTCTTATGCTCTCCTTACTTCATATGACATCGCCTCTTATGCCCTTACTCTTGACTGACCGAGTGGAATCTCAACCCCTGAAAGTAAAAAAATACAATCTTCTCTATGCGAATTAGGCCTCTGAAGACTGGCTAGTAGGAGAATATATACCCACAGCCGGCCAGAACCGTAGATACTTTTATTGTCGATACAAGCTAGTACGTCCATTGTACCTCTCGGCGTTACCGAGCGATATGCTTTTATCCCGTGTCCAATCGTTCTGGATATCCCATTAATTGGCAGTAATACATCGCTGCCGTGACTCGCAATTCGTCTATGCTACGCTCGGGCTCAAATCTAGGCGGAAATTTCTGGGACGTGTAGGGGTGTTGATACGGGAGACGCAGGAGGATGGGGCTCTTGAACCGGGTGCTCCGGGATTGTTCTTTTGGGAGACCCGCCTTCGTCGGCAACACCTGGTATTGACCTCTGTCCACAAGATGTATACCGAACAGTAGCTCTTGAACTACCTGTAACTCCGGCGGCCAGTCTACTAGCACTACCTTATTCCTCCGGAAAATTTCGAATGGAGCTTCATTCAGGGCCTCGCTGAGGAGAATGCTCATAACGAAGGCCTCCACCGGGAGCATTGAAAAGACAAATAAGCCGGGCAAACCCAGTAAATACGCGAAAAGGCGCTGCGTAGCTGTGCGACTCGTCTGGTCCACTATTCCGTTTGCTTGCGGATGGGCTACAGAGATGCTCACATGACAAATGTTGGATTGTCTTAGGTACTGCCGTACGCATCGATCCAGAAATAGCTGGTGGTATTCTTAAAGACAGCGTCTGTCAGTCGGCACAAGTCCTGAAGGGCGGAAGCGGCCTCTAGCACGGCCTAATTCTTGCGTGGCGAACCGCAAAAAGGTAAAAACGGATATAATAATCTGTAGTAGCACTTGTATTTAAGGTTCCTCTTGCTCTGCAAATACTTTAGCGCGCTACTGTGGCCATCACGAATCGCCGTCGATACAACTATGAGTAGGATCTTTTTACCGGCTACAGTCCAGACGACAGCCAAACACTTCGTTTTCAACAAATGCCACCTTATCTGACGACCGGAAAACGCCTATGTGCATAGGCTATCACGCGTACCACGTCCTCGTCAAAACATACGGACACCAACTCCAGTCCGGCGCCGTTCGCAATAGCCTGTACTCGTGGGTCTGCTCGAAAATGTTGCAAGATCGATCAACTCGACACTGAAGCTAGTGATTCCTTAGGGTCGTACAGATATTGGTAGAATATCCGAGATAATACGATAATGTCACCAAGAAAAATCAGGGCTATTTCGTTGCGCAAGTTAACCCGTATTGGGCTCATCAGTCGCTGTAGCGTCGCCGAAGTATTGGCCGATCCGCAGGGTATCATTTCTAATTGATATAGGCAATGCGGTACGAAAGTAGGCAGTTTTCGTGTGACAGGATGACAAGGGTATCTGCTAATAGCCCCTGGTCAGGTTCAAAGTAGAAGACACCTGGCCTTTTTCTAAGACGTCGAAGGCGCCGTCGATCCGTAACAATGGGAAGACGGTCTTTGTGATCACATTCAACTTGCGGGAATTTATGCAAAATTTGATTTAACCGTTTAGCTTCACCTAGATGACCAAAGAAGTCGACGGACTGAAAGAAAACTCTAATAAAGTGCACCATTTTGAATTTGTTGTAATTTCTTTGCTGTGCAAACCTGCTACGCTGACGTGACTCAACGCATATGTGCGTGGGGAAGAAAGAAGGGTGATCACAGGCAGTCATGGTATAACTGAGGGGGCGCGCTACCGGTAGTCTCCTCAACTTTCCGAATATGTGCCTGAATTTCTCGCGTACCTAATGCCACCAGGTCGACTTAGGCTATTGCCAATATTAAACTGTAGTGACCTTCCCTATGAACGAAGAATTGTATGGGAAATTTCCAAGTAAGTGGTACACACCTTTGAACTAAGCCAAACCTGATAATACAGACCAGCCGCCTTTTGAGGTTGGTGACTAAGATTTCACATGCCACTTTTGGATCAGTAGATCACAGATTATACGAAATTACAAGGGTGCTCATGGGCGATGCATGCAAATCCGATCCACCTGAACGATAAATCTCGGTAGGCTGACAGACGCGCTTCGATGACTTTAGAACTACCAACTAACTTTTTTAGCTGCTACGGAGTAAAAACGGAGTGTAGCATTTTGTTTACAGTTCAGAACACAGAACTGATGTGACGTGGTATTCGACGATGATATATGCGGACAATTAATCTGAAAGAGGCCCCGTCCTCAATACCGATAACATGAGACGTCGTACGACAACTTATGGAACTACGTTGGATAAACTGAGTATCGGTAACTCCTCGTCATGATCCTCTACGAGGCTAGATTAGCCGCCACAATGAGGTCCATAAAGGAAATAGAGTTGTTTTTTTATATTATATTGGAGGGCCGTACAATCCTGAATTCTAGCTCGTTCCAGAAAACTCTCTTGGTATTGATGAACGTCTCGCACTTTCTTTCTTCTTCACTTGTTTGAAGAAATCACCCGTGTGTCGACTTCCTCTGAGATAAAACGATCGCTGCATTTCTCATTGCCATTCTCGCTCCGATGTTTGGATCATTCCATATTAAAGCCAGGTTAAACAGATACGATTTGGTATGGTGGCGCATGTGTCATATTCTTCAACCACTTCGCTGGATGGTGAAAACCAACGGTTCGGTCAAGCCCATCAGCTTGTTGCAGACTGTCAACGAAGCTGAGGATTAAGTCGTTTATATAGTTTTGTGTCCGGCTGCTGCCACCATATTTGCGGCGATGACGAGGTCGACCGTTGGAGATTGGCGGATAATATCACCTCTAAAACGTACTTGCTTTTATCGTTTCTAAATTCATTTCACAAGATAGCTTCTGAACCTTAATGGCCAGACAGGTCAGTGTTTGTTTAAAATCCGCATCTAAAACCAAGGTATTAGGTATACGTCTACATCCTCGTTATACACTAAAGCGTACATTTAACGTTTTGTGCTTTTTGCGAACCGTGATATCTCTGCCACAGGAACTAAAAACGGTACCGAGTTTAGGTTCCATTCCCGAGCATATTCTGTTGTTTGTAAAAAAATTTGCATCTTCGGTGACGATCATACTGAACAGAGATTGTTTTTTTCAATTGTTGTAGTACCAAGTGTGTGTACAGACCATATTCTAAGCTCATCATATCGCTGAGGGCTTGCATTCTTTAACGAGTTTAAGCCCTGCTATCTACTTGTAGTGTAGCAGATTGTGACGCAAGCCAGCCTACATAAGCTTCAATAGAATGTGATTCTCTGACGGAAAGCCGAAGGCCTCATGTAAATCAGCAATTTTTACACATATTATGTAGAATAAAAGCCAGTAATAAAAGCATGAATCACTGTAGTTACCGAAGCACCTTAATGGTAAGGCGACGATACCTTGGCTGATAAGAGTAAGAGTTCAGTAGAAGTATTTGATATATAATATTAACGTGGAATAACTTTTTTTAGCATTTTCTCGTAGTAGATCTAATTGTTGGGTGAAAATCAATAAAGTAATACGTACAATCTTTTCCCTCAAAGGACAAAGCTATATCGCGTTAATTACATACAACGGTTCTTCGAAAATTTTTGAAAGGACGCAGGTTCAGGATTCGAGATAACACTCGATAAAATTTCAATGTGTGCAAGTATTTTACACAGTGGGCCAAAAGTTTTTATTAATTGAAAAGTTTTTATTTCACATTTGTTAAGGTAGAAAAAAAAAACCCAAAGATACCGAAATTATTGCAGTAGAAACAGACTTAACACATCTCTAACCGGAGCATCCCAATATAATAGTAATAAGCGTTTTGTTGAATATATTGCAGTAGTGCTTGTTGAAAGTGTAGCGGACTAGAGTGCAAACACCCTATCCAACTGACCAGCGATTTCGCATTGTACTTTTTGAATATATTACATGAATGCTTATGCAACTCTGTTGCTAACTATTTGCAGTACTGCCAGATTTGATGCTAACAGCTCTACGTAGCAAAAACAGTCGAAAACGTCTTGCCCGTCGTAAAACTGCCCCTCTGAGTCCGGCTTGCCGTCAAACACGTCATCTACAATATAGGGAACTGCGAGATGTTTTATTTCAATTTGCCAACTGTTCGCAACAAAGGACATGGCTTGTATCTGCAAGCTATTGTAACTACATTTATAAAGCATAGAAGGGCCAGCAGTGTTTTACATGATCAGTGGTCACCCTGGCACTGTTACTCAGGTCCTCCGCCTGTTGCCTTTCTGTTTGTATCCGGTTGGATACAAACATCTAAGCTAAGAGAGATCTAACCTATATTCAACAATATTTCGGGTCTTATTGTCTAATACTGTATTTGAAAACGACACTTTTTGCTATCCGGCCATTTCATCCTCAAAATGTTGTCCTGTGACATCGCGGGAGTTACCAGCCGTGTACCTTACATGGAATAAGTCAGGCATCTTGTACAGATCTACTATAATAGTCCGAGTGATCACAGTAGTCATTGTTGTAGCATTTAAGACCTGTGCTAACGTTGTGCGAATATAATATCGTACTACAAGTCATACGGATGATATTAATGTGCCCCTGTTGCAAATGACTTTCCGGTTTTTGATCATTATAACTTGGATATCTCCTACAATGTAAAATAAAAATTCTCCAATTTTTTCAAACTGTAACGGGACCTTTAAACCACCTTGTAGACAAGACTGGCAAGAAACTAATTTCACTAAAGGTGTATATATATATATATATATATATATAAAGGTATAGACAGCTATTACGTTATCCCGTAGAAGTTTTGCATTTGTGAGAGTTATATTTTTCCGGAACATATTGAAAGCAATCTGTTTCTCATACTATAGCATATAGATACGTGACTATTTCTCTATAGGTAAGAGATCTAGGGTAATAGCTGGGCGCAGGTAAATATATTCGCTTTCGCTGTAGAAATTAGCCGCCTGAAGCAATTATTAACGACGGTACTAAACGATAAACATTCTTCTTTTTTTACAACTCCTAGGATCGAGATGGAATTGGAGACCAAGACGAACACGGTTCTAGGTACTGTGCAAAACTGTAGGGGACGGATACCAGCTAGAGAGGCAAAGCCCTAAGACCGAATGGCATTCCACCAATAGGTATTAACACTCTTTTTAAAAAAATCCCTGAGATTGTCGCAGTAGTGGCCACCAAAATCTTACGAAAAGGCTGCTTACTTACAGCACCGAAGATGGCCGAAATCGTACCGGTGCCAAAAAGCAACGGAAATTTCAGAGCCATATGTCTTTTCTGCTAATATATATAAAGGAAATACAGAGGAATACCAGATTCAAATATAGAGGAGAAACTAAAAACGTTTTCCTTTTTTTAGACTATACGGATTCTGTGCGCTCACTGCGATACACGAAGTAATTGTTAGTGCACAATTACATCGTATCTTGTAAATCTGACAAAAGAATCACCGTCATCTACGTACACGTGCCCTACATTAATTCCTTTCTGTGGAAATGTGATCTTTTTTAGTCGATCTAGGTATCTTTCCTCAGAAGCTTGCTAACCATCACTGCCTTCAGCTGCCACTTAATTATCGATGCGTAGATAAGTTCCATAAACTGGGCCGGCTCATTCCTTGGAACTGTAAAAGGATTTCGCACGTGGGCCACCTTCATGTAGCCATTACTCCGAAATCTTTATTCTTACCGTGATTCTAGCTGTTGCTAGTTGGAGCAAATAAGCAAGGTGTGAACAGGATTTTTCTCGACACTCTGATTGCGTTGTAGACACATAGTTTACGTCTTTTGAGGCGAGGAACTCGACTGGCGGTCCTGGCCGATTGACCCAAATAGGTACCTGTTCCTTCCAATAAAATTGCAGTATTTGTAAACGAAGATCCAACTTCTCAGAGTATGTTGAGAATTTGTGGACTCTAGCCTCGGCAGCAACAAGCCTAACCTTGAGGCTGAGCCCACACACAAAATAGGCTTTGTCTTGGAGGTGTTTGTTCGTTTTGCTGCGTGTAATATTGGTAAATCAAATTAGTTAAATTAACGACAAAGCAGGCGCGAGGCGAAGCCCGCGAGTCCGTATAATCTCTTTCTCTCTCTCTCTCTCTCTATATATATATATATATATATATGTACATAAAACTCGGTGTGTATCTATCCGATCGAAGTCGACTCCTTGAAATTACTGGATTGGGTTATATTCTGGGCAATTTTTTTTCTTCTGAAAATGGCAGCCGTATGTTTACATAGAGGCTTGTGTAAAGAAATTATTCTTGACCCCCGTCAAAAGCTCTTGCCAAGCTGAATCAAAATACTATACATTTCTCCTTACTTGAAATGGATATCTCGGCGTGAAAATTGCCAAAAAGTACAACAAGGGGTTAGTCTCGCTCAAGTGGCAGTGAAATAGAAATGCGTTTTAAGCTAATCTTGACTGTTCTTTTGAGCGAACCTTTGATAAAGAAAAAAATCTAATAGGAAATCATAGCGGTTGATATGACGAACATTTTAGTAAAAACAATTTGTTGACGACAATTCATCAACCTAATCGATAGATCTGGACGAGCTGAGCAAAGGTACAATACTTAGTATTACGGCCAAAATGGACCTCGGTCTAACAAAAACCATAAATCACTTACGACAGCTTTTTTGTATACATGACACAACGCGAACATTTTTCGCGTGCAGGGGGTAATTCTTAATACCAATCAACACCCTAAATGCATAGCATGTTCATTTCATTCATTCAGTTTTCGGCATGAAGGGGCTGTTTGAAAGGTGAATACTTTAAATGATGTTTTATTTTAGGGGATTTCGTTAACACCAATCGATAGATCTCGGCAAGTTAAGTAAAAGTGCACGCATGTATCCATACTCAAAATCGATATTTTTATGTCCTACAATTTACAAATTACAATCCTATCGGTTTGCTTATGTCATAATAGGACAAAAACGCATTTTGAGTGATTTCTGAAAGAATTACTAATATTATTAAACGGGAAAATGCAGAATTAATTTTCCCATGTTCAGTTTCAGAGAAAAATACCAAGGTGTCGAATAATTATAAAAAAATGTCAAAAAAATCTATTTGTAGGTCACCTCCTATGAACAGAGATAATATGCCAGTGGAACCATGTGAAATAGTCGCGCATTAAGTTTTAGTAATATCCCATGAGCAGAGTGAATACGTAAAGCACAGCATTAAAAATCAAGATGAAATGGCTATGGTACGTTCATCCACTTTCATATGTGCGACTGCTCATCGTCGACCGGGAAAAGAAGAGATCCTTTAATTTTACTAACGCGCCGGGGGCCGATTCAGTCTCCGTACGCTGCACAAGACGAATTTAGCCAACTTGAACCTGAATAACTTTTAAGCTACAGATAAAATTTAGCCAGCAAATACTTCAGTCTTTAATATCCTATAATGAAGTTTCTGGCTGCGACAATTGATTGACGATTGATGAAAACATTAAGCAGAACTACAATACGTGAGTGATGTAAACGTGACAAGAACAAAAATGTTAGCCAGGATATGAGCAGATTTCGAAACCCAAAGGACAGAAATGCATTGCCGCAACCGAGACAACTTGTTACCAAAGCATAACCTGGAGTTCAAGGGCTTTGCCCGTCAAAACTGGCAATATGTGATCAAAACCCAGAAGATAATAAAATTACTATATGTATTAAAGAAACCTCATAACAATAAGGTGAACAATTCCCATTGTAGATAAGTCTTTCTTATCAATATAAGATCTCTAATTGAACTAATAATATGTTAAAGTTCAGATTTTAATATGCAATAGCAGTGAAAACTGCTAATAATAGAATATAATAGAATAATGAGCCAATAAATTTACATCTACGCATATTTGAACAACTGCAGCAGCCATAAAAGCCCAATAGTTTTTTCGACGAATAGTTAAAAAAAAAAAAAAGTTAAATTTAATTAGATTGTACACATCCTAAAAGATTATCTACTAGCTCGAAAGTTATTTAATTATAAGGTCCGTCAGATTCTCTCGTAAAAACCTAATGCCTTTATCTATGTAACTTCTAATTAGAAAAATATTTTATTTTTCTAATAGAGTTATCTTTTAAAGTTGAACAATTTTTAGGAGCTAGTGAGGTCTTGGGAATAGGGTCAGTATATCAATTGAGACATATCAAGTTAAATATAGATATGGGTATATATGAAGTATACGTAATTAGTTATTATAAAAACAGGTTAAATTGTATAACATACATGAACAGTATTTCGAAGTCCTGACGAGATCCTAAAACAGACTCAATAGATTAGCCGACCTTATCAATAGCAATGTTTATAATAGTCGTGCAAGGACCGATTTGATCTACGTTCGACCTTCACATATGCCAATTTTCAATTTGTTTTTATTCAGTTTCAATTTCCCAATTTCAATTTTAAAAAAATTCACCTTCGTTCCAGAAACGAATCCAGAATTAGCCACCACTAAGAAGCCCGGCCGAGGTCATTTACTGAGCTTTAGGAAACCTAATAGCGAGACTACACCTAGTATACACCACCATATTTAGAGTGTTCCCCAAATATTGACTTGGAAATTAAAATTTCCAAAGAAGCTGTTTTGTGTGAAGAGAGTGTCTCCTGGTCTAAGGAGCAAGCAGGACAGTTTTCGCATCGGGACTCTTATCGGAGAAGACCTGTTTCATAGGTACACAGATGTGCGGCGAGCGACAGACTCCAGCGATTACTCTAGATGAAATGCTGTCTTTTCGGACGACGTGGCTTGAAGCGGCAGCTGGGCACAGTTCATAGGCAGAACCACAGCTATAGGCAGTTCGTTGGTCTAGAAAGAAGAGTCCTCGACAAAAGAGTACTATATTTGTGATGTTTTTAAACGCCAGGAGAAAAGAACGGATAACGCAAAGAGTTAGCAATAACCCGATGAAGTTCGATACAACTAAAGAGCTCGGAGAGATTGGGAAAACGGTGGGCGCTCCTACGACGGCGATAACCTCCGAGATGAAAGTGACGAGGACAACAACCCAACGCACCATAACATTGCTAATGCTACTATGCTATTTAAAGTGTTGCAAAGCTTTGTTTGAAATATGGTCCAAAGGAAGATCAAGAAGGTCACTAGGGATATTCGAAAATCAATCACCCCACAGGAACTTCTTTAAACGATTCGAAGCGCGAAGGGTTCTGCGGGAGCAACACAGCTGAGAGTACGAGAAAGCACTAGGTATCCACGTATTTGCAGAGAACAGCAGAGCAACAAACGCTGTGAAGACGTTCGATGGATTAGGTGTTTAAAGCAGACGATTGCATTGTGAATCTCGCAGGTGTTACATGGTCGGAGTATGCCTGTACGATTACAATCTACCTAACGGTTATCATAGCAAAAAAGGTGCTTCTTCGGGTACCCATGGTCACAAAAGACGACCCGGTTAACACTACCACATGAAAACCATGTTGACCTATTTACACAGATTGAATGGTGAATCCGCCGTGGCCAATTAATGAATACTCATTAAAATAGTACAGGTGACGGAAGAAAACATACCTCCAGTTTTTTGGCCTTTGCTTGCTGTTTACCGACCAAAAGAAAAGTCAAAGGTAGTAGACTATGGCCTTACCAAAGAACCTTTAGAGACAGACAGCCCTAAGGTGTAACATAGCCTGTTTGAAGAGCTTTACTGCATGAAAAATGGAGGAAAACAAGCATATAGAGAAGAGCTTTCGCTGAACCTGAAGAGAAACCTATTAGTAAACGTAACAGTAAACTTGAAAGACACGGTCACCAAAAGCAGATAAAAATTATGTAAATCTAGGTAGCACTTGCATGGATATGTAAAGAAGGTTACAGGGAAAGGTGATACTACAAAACACAATTTCGTAGGGAAGAAGGTCCAGCAGGCAAAAATGGGAACGTCCGATTGCTTGTGGTAACCCAAAAGACTGGTGGCCATTATAAAGAAACGGGAGGCTAAAAGTAGACTGAATCTGAGATCCCGCAATGTTACTGTTCGAAACCTCACGGAGAGAACGACGTCGCAGGATGTCGAAAACGCTCTAAACCAACGACCTGGTATGGCGAATCGCTTAAAAATAGATGTGCCCGTACGAGGAGTTACTAGTAACTTCAGTTTCCCAATCCGACCGCAGCCAATCAGATATAAACCTTGGGCGGCTAGTTATAGACTGGATCCCATACTTAGCCTCGAAGTGAGTTTCAATATCATGTTGCTTAAAATGTAAAGAAATTGGACATGCGGCTAGGAACTGCCGAAACGAAGCTGTAAAGAACAGAGGATGCCACAGGTATGGTACACTTGGGCATACGGCAAACGACGGCGATTTTACGCCCATATGCTACAATCGCGGTATGACCGAACACGCACTAAACACAACTGTTTGCCCTCTGTTCAGAGCACAAGTAATCGTCAATAACCATCCCTCCCTGCTGGCCAACCACTGAGGAAAACTATGGAACGAGGAGCGAGGAACAACAATGGTTTTATCTGAAGTTATCCAGCTAATTGTAATTAAAGCAGAGCTGTTTATGCCCTGTTCGATGTCACGGTTAATAGATACCAAACCTAGCGCTAGCCAAAAAATAACAGCGAATGGGGTCAAAAATACATACTTTGGAGTTGGTGTGGTGGCAGATAGGAGTTGGGCGCTTCTCGTTAACGCACTTCAAATAGTTTGACTAAGCACCTCGTGGTTCTGCTGGGCAGCCTAACTATTTCAGCAAGGGATTGCTAATAACTACTAAGTTTCGCAGTTTACTTTAACGCTGCCTCAGCGGCACGGAAAGCCCGAACGATAATCGGAAAACGACGGGCATTAATAAAATGGGTGGCCACTAATGATTTTTTAATTCTCAACAAAGGAGACACCCCTACCTACACATAAGTCCTATGTTGGCTTACCAGTCTACACTCTTATATTCGCTAACAGAATAATCTAAAATGGGTTTTCGATAAGGAAGAGAACTTCAGCGACCATCACTACATTGTGTACGAAGTGGACATTAGTGCGTATTTAGGTCAATAGTGCTTCAGCCATCGCCGCAATTCATGGTTATGAGGTTGCTATAGGCCCAAAGAAACTGTCAAGAACGTGCTAAAAGGTGAAGAACCTCCAGAAAACGCCTTAAATCTCCAAACCCTTCTGTTAAGGAGTCGTGTGTAAGCTGCGGTACCCTGGACTAATCCCAGAAAGCAGCAATTTACTTGATCACGACACTGGTGGAACAAAAAAATAAACTTAACTCGACAAAAGGTGCCACTAAAGGCAAGTTGCTTAAGCAACAAAATATGAAAAACGTCGTATCGTTCTGAGGACTGCAATTAACTAAAGTATAAAAACATGCTGGAAACAGCCTTTGGAGACAGTCAGCGAAGAACCCTGAAGCTGCTCGTATAAGATGGTTTGTGGGAGGATCAGGACTAAAACTACGGTTGTCTTCTTGCACGACAAAAAGGGGAATGAATGAGGAAGCTGTTTGCTAGTCACCAAGTCTTCAATAAATCGAGATATACACGGGGACCAGCACAGCCTGAGAATAGTCCGGCTGTGTTAATATATGCGGCTATTATTACAGGAAAAATAATTAAACCAAGCAACGCACTGGACCTTGGAGGCATTATGATAACCTCAGAGAAGCTTTTTTAAGAATTTTTTTGTCTGGTGGCTGAAACTGTTACAAAGGTCTTAAGAGAGGAAGAAATCCCCGACACTGAATAAAAAGCGAAAATAGTATTGATTTTGAAAGAAAGGGCTCTTGCATCCGCTTCCTGAGGGCTCTAACTATAAAGATTAAATATATGATAGAAGAGCGGATTTGAGATTTTATTAAGGAGCACGACTTTATGTTAGCTAGCCAGTATATTGTCCGAAACCATCGCTTAATTCTAACGGCAGTATGTCGTATTGTTGCAAAGGCAGAGACAAGCCAAAGCTTTCACAGAACGGACTAAATATTGTTTCCTGATTACTTGCTACATGTCAGAAATGCCTCTCACATTTACCTCTAACGCACCCCTAGTAACGCCTTGCCGGTTATATTATGAAATGTCACAAACGTCTTTCTAGATCAAAGACTATTTTAAATCGTTTCAGAAAATCGTGTCTGTTTAAAACTGTCTTTAGATATCTTCGGAATCGGAATGCCCAGACAAAAGGACTGAGTTTTTTGATAATTACGGGTGCCTCCCGAAGTTCCACCTTAATCCCGCTATCATCGAATGTCACCTATGACAATGTTCTTAACTTTAAGGACCGTTCTCCAGACGTGAACTTCATTGCACACGCTGATAACTCGGCTATCAGAACACGTAGACCAATCAAGTGCTGACGAAATGGATAGAAGATAAACTTATGCTCAGCTAAGAGTGACGGGCTCTTACTGGGCGGATAAACTGTGGGTATTTCTGCGGCTCTAGTTTTAGTAAGGCTGATGAGCAACAAAAGCTATGCGAGGACTTCATTCTAATCTAAACAAACTAAAAGATGCAACCATGGCTATTTCGTGCGCGAAGTGGAAAGCGCTACCTCCCCAAAAACCTTCCGGAGTCACAGTGGAGGCTGTCGTCACTGACCGGATTGACAGGCTTGGGGAATAACTGTCATTCTATATGATCCAGTTCTTGACGGGACACAAAAATCTTCACACTTATCTGTACGTAATAGGAAAGACACCTTTGCTGGTATGTATACATGGTAGCAGTGGCAAAAACGATGCGAAGCATACTTTGATGTATGCCACGCAACCTACGCTGGGCCGAATTGCTAAACGGAGTCGCACAAAAGCGATGGGCTCCGGTTTTGTTTCGGTTTATCTGCGAGATAGCTAAACAATATTACCGAGAACAACAACGGTTTTCGAAGGATCCATTAAAGAGATAAAGGGTAAAAAGAACGACAAAAAAAGACAAACTGGGCAGCCAAATGAAAACAACAAAGCTAGATGCAGACGGCTCTGTAGGACCTGAAATAATGACACCTGATAGGTAACTAAGCGAGATACGCGTGGAACATTGCTATACAGCTGGGTACATTTAAAGACAAGGGGATAAATTGCCCTACTAGGTTACCTTTGCCAGCGTTGATACGTGATAAATACATTTACGATTTCACTAGTTAACCCTTTACATTGTAGTTTAAAGTAGTATTTGCGTTTGTTCGTGACCTCGGGTCTAGACATCGGGTCCAGGATTTATTAAGCGAAAGTTTCAAACAAATACATAACAGTAATATCCGATAGGCACATTGCGTTTTCACTTAACCTTCATAAACCTGAAAAAGTTGCCGATGCGTGAACAGATTGTGGCACTTTGGACCCGCCAGCGTATTTTCGAGGTGACTCGAAGTAATCAAACTGTATTTATGCGTAATTCTTTAGAAGCGTGATCTTGAGGGATTAATCCTGGTAAGCCCTTTAGGGCTAAAAATCTCCACCTAAAATGATAACCTTATTTCATAAACAGGTAAATGCGTCTACGTCTGCCTCTACGATCGTACGAAACAACGTATCCACTTTGTACAAGCTACATTCTGGCAGTATAGGTGCTTTATTCATGAGGAAGACGTCAACTTAGACGTAACCGTTTTTATGATAGTTCCAATAGCACGATGCTTAAAATTGATCCCTCTATCAAATCTTTTTTTTTTAGACATATTTTTTTGCGTGCAATATGAGTCAGAAGAGTTGATGCGATACCGATAAAAACGACGAAAGTCATTCAAATTCCCTCATGTATGCCTAGGGAAAATAGATTAGAAGGTCTTGTACACAAATATGTGCTTTAGTCCAAAGCAATTTTTGCAAAGATGTTTCTGTCGGGATGAAACCATGAAGCTTTTCTGGATTGTGTGCGCGTCGACCCAGTTACTAGCTGGATATGAATGGGAAAACGGCCATGTTTTAAAATTTGGTCGTGTAGGCGTGGCTAGCAGTAGAGCGTTCCTTTCTGGTTGGTTACCCGTAAGACGTCGCAACGTCGATATCACTCTACGTATATATATATATATATATAAGACTGATTACTGCTTTTTTAGCAGCGAATTAACGGTCTGAATAGATCCAGCTTTTGTCGCATAACAACCCAGTTAGCCTGATCTTTCCTGCTTTTAAGTCCTTTAAGGTAGTTAACACAGAGAAGCGCCGTGTGGATATTTTTGTTGTTCCAATTATTTTACTATTGTTGCGCTTCTCGGATTGGCTACTTTTAGAGTATGGACCCATTGCATCTCGTCCTGCTTCACTATTGTGGGGCTTTGCCCCATTCCACTTGGCATTGCTGTTTTCGAGACTGCCTCATACAGCCGAATCTTCTAGACTAAACTTCCCCTGGGTAGGTATTTGATATTCTTTTTAAATTTAGTTATTTTCTTATTGCTAGTTACTATTTAAGATGACTGTAATTTTTTAGGGAACGTAAGACTGACTTGTACTGTTGTCATCACAGAGATTTTATTTGCTTTATTCAGTTATGGCTACGACATCATTTGATTTGATAGTAGCATTTTGCCATGTCTGAGTTTAACCGAATGAGAGAGATCCGTTCATTTAATTAGACTAAGTATATTGTAATAGTTGAATAATAATTCTGTTAATTTACGAGTTGGGTAAGTGTACAATAAAATTCATATATATGGTGATAAATTATTAGTTCGTTTCACCCTCCTTTATTAATAATTAAATTATAATGTAATAGTTACTATAATTAGCGTTATATCTATAAAATCTCCTGCATTTTTAAGCCGTATCTCACTATAAATATTTTATTTACTTAGATAGTGCCTTATTAGTTATTGTTAACCCATAAGTTCCAGTTTAACGTAAAACAAATATCTGAACGAACGTCGTCTGCATCTGCTAACTCACTGAGATCTCACTCAAAATTCGACAGATTAAGTTAGAGGTTAACTATAGAATAGAAGCACTGAAAAGGCAAAGATCGAAAAGTAGAGGAAGGTTTAGAAATGGTTCGGGTTTTACGGTTGATACTATTATTAAGCATTGCTTCAGATGGCGGGCCCCCAGCTTCGATCATCAACCGCCACTCGGAATTTAGTACGCAGACGCCTTATCATTACACAGTCGTGAGAACGCTTTGCATCATGGAAACGTTTGTCGGATTCTTCAATGGTCTCGCACAAAATGACGATAGCGTAAATCATCGATTTTGGATAACCAAGAAAGTATTCTAATTGTACTGTGAATTTGATATCAGGCACTAGTTGATCTGCGCTCATTTTAGAACAGGGAACTCCTGCATCCGCCATGAAGAGCTCTTAGTTTGGTTCTAGAAATAGCTGACCTTCTTCAACTGTCAAAAGCAGTGGATGGACGTATATGTATATATATATACACGTACGCTTTATCGTATCCATATTATTGCTTGCCGGTCAAAAAAAAAAACAATTTCTGCTACAAACGCCATATCATACCCTTCACAATAATCCTTAGCGCAAGAAAAGGTGTCTATTTCAAGTTCAGACAAGTCTCGACGTGGGCAATTCCACACAGATTTTGGTGGAACTTGACGGGGCTGCTATACTATAACTGCTTTGGATACATGGTGGAATGACAACGAATGCAGGCTCTAGAGGGCCTAGAGCAAAAATGGATCGTACGCAGTGAGCTTTTTGCAGGGCAATATTAACAGCGTGGCAACACGAAAATTTTTGACATAGCTTGAACAAAAGGCTCTATGTATAGCTTTAAAATGTATCTATTTAACTACAATTGTGCAGAGTTATACAAAAAGGCTTGAAGATAGGATGATTAGAAACAAGAATCAAAAAACCCGAAAGCAGAAAGATTTATCATTTACGCCATAAATGGCCCTTTTATTAACTTAGAGGTCTGTTTGTTGCCCATTTTTGCTGTTAAAGCAATACTGTGGAACACCAAGTCATCAGTCTAGTAAACGAGTTTAGTCTGTTTTAACGGTTAAGTGCACTGTAATCTGACAAGATAAAGTTATATTCTGCCGGCCTGGTTCATTGATATAAACTCCGCTCGCTATACACTAAAAGTTAAGTTACGGTACCTTTAATTGAAAGACCCTTGAGCTGGATTGTCAAAAAGTCAACCTAAATCCACTTAGAGGAGTAAGTTATTAAAGATTCAATTCTAAAAATACATTAAAAAAAAAGACAAAAAATAGGCTTATGATATGACGGGCCCATGCAAAGGCCTACAGAAAATTGTGTCTCATTGAGCAATAAGAAATGAGCAGGTGCTCATGAGTTACGGTAACATTCGCAAATGTACAGATCCATACAACTAGTATCTGTAATAAAATTCCGGGCCTTACCCAAATAAATACATCTTAATAGGCGGAGAGAACGCCAATACTTGTGTGATACTTCACTTATGTGCCCCCGACCGAGTACATTAAAACGTATTGCACTTTGCCAGTTATCGATAGATTGTACTTAAATGATCAGTTTCAAAATATTTTTTCCATTTTATTTATTGTTAATGAAGATTTAAGCCAATTCGAATCCAAGCAATGATTTTACTATAGCATCCTAAAAACCTTAAATATTGCAGCCATCGACATCCTCTGGAAATATACTAACTTGATCCAAATTTAACGAGTAGGAAATGTTAAAAGCAAAGATAACGGTCTTGATATGACTGCCACAAACAAAGATCATAGAGAATTTGGGCATACCAAGCCAGTGGTCGATCCCTATACCTAGCAAATGAGCCAAAATCAAACTGTCTAATATACTTATTCCACTTCCCTGGAACAACATACTGATAAATGTTCCACATCTGCTTTCTTTTTTTAAGAAACAAGTTGACGCATTAAACTAGGAGGGCATTCATAATAGTAGCTAGAGGCATCAAAGAAAAGATTAACGCAATTTATTTATATCTAAAATGAACGCACTCCCAAGACCAGTTTAGAAACTTTGTCAAACAAGCTTTAAAATAACTATCCACAGACATCTTAAGAAATGCACCAATGCTATTCGTAAGTTATCCACATATACTATAGATTTTCTTGAAGACGCTTTAGCGCCGATTTTATGCTCAATCCTCTAATTGCGGAGATATTGCAAACTCAGAGTCAAGCAATGTATATAACCAAAACGTTTTGATAACAAACTAATGTTGATCAGAATGGATTATTAGGTTTCGTCAGGCTTACGATATCTACTTACCTAAGCTATTGTGGAAGGCTGAAAAATAGGGTTGGACTCTAGCCCATCTCCTATTTTAAACTACTCTTGCTCATCGTTCCTATTGTTTTCTTGAACCCTTGAGTGGCAAGCAAGCTGTCGTCACTCGTTAAGTATCACCTATTGATACACTTTTACAACGCGATTGTGGAGTTTTTTTGGTATTGACTGACTGACTCTGTTTCTGGGACGTATGTTGAATGGAGCCGGTCGTCGGCCGACTTCCAACAATAGTCGTGATTGATGAAGTCAGCTCACCTACTTGTGCTTATCCTCAAACGTTACCAAGCCTCAAGGGTTTCTCTTTCTGCCTACATGTATATATATATATATATATATATATATATATATATAAATAGATAGATAGATATATAGGCAGATAGAGATCCTGGGACGTCACTAAAAATTCAGAATTTTTCCATCTTCTAGTTCTTTCCCATTCTAGTCCGACTCGATAATAGCGAAATACTTTAAAACACGCGGCCACTAACGTCCAACCCCGTCGTAACGACCCCATGGTTTAACGACATGTGAAAAAGTGCTTTCTATGCCCAGGTAAGAACTTGGTAACTGGGAATAATCTACCCAGGAATACGTCCCCTTTTTATTTCTTCACTAAGATGGTGCAGACAGATCGGAATGCACGATAGAAGTCTTTTGATACGAAGAAACCTGCTTCTTTGCTTGAGGCGAAGTAACGTCCCCACGACTGTCTAGACTTCTTAGTTGTTCCATAAGATCAGATATCTTCATCACTCATTTTCAGTAGGTGTACGCTTTCAGAAATATCATGCCGAGAAGGCCACTGTGGCACAATGTGGCTAGGAACAAGCAGGCCAGCCAGATAAGAGCTGCGATAGCCGCCCATCATGGTCGGTAACGTAGCAGGAGCGCTCCAGTTGTTCGTCCCCAACAACGCGGCCGGTCCAAATCAGGCCATGCCCGAACACATCAGGGCGGCAGTAATGTTAATCCATACTGGATTGCTCTTTACAACGCCGACCTACATGATGAGAAAATAGCGGACGACCAGCAGAAGGTACCCCTTAATGTTATCGCGAAAGGCAAAAGCGATCTTCAAAAAACCGAGCTTCAAAAGCAGTTGCTTCAAAGTTCTCTCAGACATACTCTTTACATGTCTCTCAGATTTTTTAGTATTTCAAGGCATGATCCCAGCTAAGCAACATAGCTTTCGTAGAGAAAAGTCGACAACGACTGCATATCATTCTTACTTCCTAAGATAAGATCCGCCTTTAACACAAATTGCATCAAACTGCTTATCTATGCTGTACTCGTTTATTTCAAAGCGGCATTCGACATAGCACCGAGAGAGCGGATTCCATTCAAGCCCAGGCAGGAGTTCCACTCAAGAATATTCAGCTCATCGCTTCGATTCTGTAGGGGAATCCCACACAAGACGATACTAACTAACTAGAACTAACTAGGCAAAACTAGAAACCTGTCAGCTGGTAGGAATAGTGGCTCACGAATTCGTCACTCTCAACCTGTTGCTTTTCTCAGTCCTTCTGAACGATCCCCTAAGCACCATAATTGGAAAGTACGCAAGTCCACGAGAGATCTTCTCCCGTATGTTGATGATTTCGCAATCTATCCGCTTTGAGTTCACCATAAGTCACTGAGTTTTCAACAGTACTTAACGGATGCTGACTTATAAATCAACATAGACAATATTAAAGCCAATAAGTTCCAAAAATAGGGCCCCTAGTAGAAAATAACACTCGGGTTGCACTTCTTGCCCCTAAAATAGGACTGAATTTATGCTGCTCTGGAGTTTTCTACACAGAGCATGAAACAGAACGCGTCAGAAGAACATTAGTACCGTTTAGAAAAGCCGTCGCTTGCCTCCGTGGGTACAGCAATATGTCTCTTTATTGTTAAGCCCGCATCAGCAACATCACATGGCATTAAACCCATTTGGAGGAACCTTAGCACAGTCTAGATTGGACCTGTTAGAACCTATTGAAGAGAGCATATATCCTACCGTAACCGCTACATGTATTTGGTAGCGGATACGCCGCTATTTGTTCAAGGCATCTTTCTAAAAACACTCCCTTACCTGAATTTCACCCGAGATCGAGCCGAATGGACGGCTGAAGTCGAGATGCAATCCTTCGCTACTGGTGCTGTTATGGACGGAACATGAAAGGAATCACGTAGAAAGAACTGATATGTAATAGTCCGCTATGTAATGCCTGGCTTCCATCATGTCCCTGTGATAGCTTAGTGGATAACGTATTTACGTGCTGATCTTAGGGGCACGTCATGGTCCGGGTCCATATCCGGACATAGACAAACTTCGTTTCGTGTTGGGGGCTACCCGTCTGATCGAATGCCCAACAGACGTAAAAATTTGAAACACAGAGGCTTCCATCATGTTGTGTGTGTTAATGGATCGAACTATGAGCCAAGCGAGTTGTTCGGTGCGCAGACCCCTGAAGGTAATACCATATAGACTCATGTCTAAGGACGCCTTCCTCGAATAGTGAGAAGAACAGCACAGTTGTAGCGTTCCATACCATGTACTTTATTTATTTAGTCTATTTCTAACGTTCCTTTTCTTTTTGGAAAGCTTGTTTATATTGCCTAAATGTACCGGAGAGAAGTGAAAACATTGTAATAAATAAATACACAGATCTTTTTCGGCGTCTTTACATTTTTCTTTTCTAAATAGATTAGGGAGATTGTTTCACGAAAATTAATTCTATATTTGTTGCTTCACCTCTTTAATTGACATTTATCGATATTTAAAAAAAAAACACTCGTTGCATAGGGAAACTCATATGACCAATACGATTTTCGCAATCTTCACTTAAAAAGGTGAATTTTAGGAAGAGATATATGAACGCATTTTCGTTCGCCTCGTTCCGATTTATTAATTAGTGCTAAGAAAGATTGTCCTTAGGTAGAACTATGTCAGCTTTCACCCTTTAAACGGCGCGTTCTACTTGAAAAGCGAAAATTAGATATATAAATACATTTTCAATTTTGATTCGGGGTTTTTCGATTAGTATTAATAAATACCTGCTTTTTCATTCCAAAGAATGTGTTACATTTTTATTCAGCTCGCCGAAATCTATCGATTGATATGAGGATTTGGCTTGAACAAATCTTACATTTTCATCTATATGTTGGTATTGTATATTGGTACGAAAAAAATCTCAAAGAATATTTTGGAAAAAACGCGGTATCAAGATGTTCGCTGTACCCCCCAAACTAATACTTAGTAGAAATTTGGTAAAAAAACAAAATTCAAAATTTCTTTAAAACAGATTTTCACACACATGGAACACACACAATTCTGCCACATACCATTTACAGTTTCACATCAAAGTAGCCGGTCTAACAATTGTTTTCTTATGCGGTATATCGACCGATGAGAAGACTCCGTCCCCTTTTACATAAAACACCACCTTAAATGTTTACTCTTCAAATGGAGTTTCTGACTTAAATTGAGATATGAGTGCAGAAATGTAGCATTTCGATTCGACAGCTTTCCACTGACGCCAAGAAATGCCTTTTACTTCCATATAAACATTTAACTACTAATTTATCGAAAGGAAGGTTTTTAAGAAAAACTGTAGGTGATATTAGCCCAAACAACTTTCCCGTAGACATGCATCGGATAGATGTCAAGCACAAAAAAAACAATTACGACAATGGACCCTGTTCATGGATACCAGTAGGAAAAGGAATGTTCGATTCGCGTTGTGCCTAGCTAAAACCATAGTTTAGTTTCAAACCTATATCTTTATAGATATGAGGTATTATTGGCTAGCATTACATCCGTTACCTTGTTGGATCTATCCCGTTGCAGTAGTTCCTGCTCGTTTTCCTGCGGTTACCCTGCTCCCGTTCTCTTACTAGAATGTTCTAACGGTCCTGCAGCCACACTGTACTGAACTATTCAGCCTATTCTATTATTTGATTCATGTTGCGCCTAGCGCCGAAAATAAGCTATTGCTTTTCTGATACCTACTTATACAAACGTCCGATTGTAGCTTCCCTGAAACATATTAATCCTGTTACTCTTCGATCAGAGCGATAATATTTCTTTGATCTTGTCTGTTTGCTGTAAAAGGGAGTGATCCCCTTAATTTGGTGTAGTTATTCTGCTAGCCTCGTTCAACAGTAGTTCGTTAATTTGCTAAAATTATTGCTATCTCCTAGGAATCTCTTTGCTTCATTGCAATATACGTATCCTGTTGTTTAATGAAATAACTAGCTTGATTTCAAAACTGCTAACATAAAACCATACAACTGAATAACTTCTATGTGTAAAGTTAACTTTCAAACACCCGGGCCTGAGACCTTACATGACCTAGTCCCGTGCTCTTCTACCATTATTCCTGCTCCTCAACTGGATTACTGTTACATCCTTAATATTGTATTTATCCTGTTTTTTTATTCCAAACGGTCTTATCACCCGGAGAAAGCATTAACCCAATGGAAAAATTCGTGATTCGTACATGCCGGGATGATTCAGATTTTATCAACCATTTCGCAAATTAGGTAAATTATCGTCACATCCTTTATCGAAGAAAAAATGTCTCCCGGAAAAGTGTGCCTGTAAAATAAGCCGAGATGGTTCATGTATCATCAATTATAAACCATTTTGCCAAAAATCACCGATTTATCATTAGATCGTAAAAATGCTAAGTTAAATATTGCGCACAAGTTGTAAAGAGCAAGAAACAACTTCCCAATATAAAGCTTTCGCAAATTCTTTATAGTTGAAGACCAAACTGTCCGAAATGGTCAGTTTATTTGAAATACATATAGGATGAGAAAAGACTTCTTCGGTAGGCAGCATTTATCCAATTTGGGCCATCGTACGCGTAGCTCTTTTCAGGATGAAAGTTTAACGACCCACCAAAAATCAGGCCAGCTTGACTACTTCATGGGGTAGATTTTGGATGGAGCAATATAGAGTGATAGACTAGGACAATAGACAGACGTCGGCTAACGAAGAACTCTAGTAATACCGATACATGATTCGATATTTGCGACTTAGGAACTAAACATTAGATAAATATGTGATTCGGTAAGTACTCGAATAGAAGCGCGCAGCAATACATGCGACATTTATCTAGCTTTAAATTATGCTGAATAAATCCTTTATAAATAAAGATGAATAAAATATTAACTCCGGAAACACAAGCTTCTGTTTTGGTATCACCATACACCTAAACTGGAAAAACGGACGTTTTTTATCAACATACTAAATTGTATCGAAAATGTAGGCACATAATGAATAAAAGAGCAGAATTTCGGCTAGTTCGGCCTTCGGAGGTTGAAAAATCAAGTCTGAGGACTAGAAAATCTTCGTCGCTTAACTTGTTACTACTCAGTAGCTGTAATTAACTTCCAGCAATAAGTCATATCAGAAATCAAAAAGGCAGGTGTTCCCTTTCAAGTGTATACCTGCCGATTTAAGTAGTACGACGTGGAAGTTCTTTCCAAGCGTGATTCGTGAATATCTAAGGTAGAACTTAAAAGAAAGATTAAATTGTAAGGACTTCGAGTCGACACCAATTTAACAGAGATTCATCAATTTAGTATCGATTTTTTTTTTTTTATTTTCGAGCGTTATGAGCCCCCTAAGCAGTACTTCTTAGGCTTGAACGCATGTAAAATGAGTGGTGTCCAACTTCCACTACTTCTTATTATTTTAAATGAACCCTTACATCAAGATGTTTATTACACCAAGACAACTTTAAAAAATACACTAGCCAGTACGATTATCTGCAGGTGTTGATATCGACAAAATGTTTTTATTTACAGCAAATATAGTGATTCCTCTATTTAGCGCACCTTTCTATTTGCATAAAAAAGTCACCATATAAATAAGTTTTTGTTTTTCAGCCCAGCTGATATTTTTCGCATTTGTTACAGCTGGGTGCTGTTGAGTGTGGGCATGGACCCACATTTCACAACTTGGTGTGAGGTGGAACAATATAGTGTCGTACGATCTACCGTAGAAGTGCCATCTTTGAATTACG
This sequence comes from Varroa jacobsoni, assembly GCF_002532875.2. Classification (NCBI taxonomy): domain Eukaryota; kingdom Metazoa; phylum Arthropoda; class Arachnida; order Mesostigmata; family Varroidae; genus Varroa; species Varroa jacobsoni. Next base: position 50,454 of record NW_019214625.1, read on the forward strand.
TCAAATAACGCTTTTTGCTACGTGAATCAGTAGGACCAAGTGTATAGATAATCAGTTAAATAACCTGAAGTCTAGTTGTTCTTTTACTAAGTATCTCCGTTAATATATTCTGACGCAATTTCGCATATCGCGTTCATCAGCACCAAAGGTAGGCACGAATTCGGCTACGCGACGCGACTATATTGATCTTCCGTATATGCTACGCACCACTGAACATCCTCGTGTAAAAATCGCATATACTTTCATATTACGCACAACGATATTCTAACTAACGGGCCATATTATTGTCGTTGAAATTCTTTTTCTCAACTGCCTCTGGGTTTGCCATCGCACCCATAACCCAACAACAAGTCCTCTGGTTTAATAGATAATGTCTAAATATTATATGCAGTACTAAAGTCCCGTATCATTCACCAACAGAAATGCCAAGTAAAAACAACTGTTTATAATTCTGAGTGTGTCATCGTATATATATATGTATATAGCCGTATAGTCCGGATCTGTAATCCTAAACAGCACCCGTTTTAAGAACGAAGATGATGTTATTCATATACATATATATAAAGAGAGAGTTGATATATACACGCAGGACAGTGCACAAAGCAAACACAAGGCACTCCTGATCTATGGCTACGTCGGCCTTGTAGTTGTATATAATTTTTAGTCTCGAATCGGTCTTAGCAAGAATCAATTATTCTGTTCGACGGCTACAACGTAGAACGCGAAATGGGTGCTCCCAAGTGAGATCCGCCAGAGGTTTTACGGTAGAAGCAATTGATAAAACACCATTCTACTAGTTTTACTATATCTTAAATCCCGTCAGCATCTTGATTCAAGCCGTTCAGCACAAAGCAAGACAGATAACCATGTTTGAACATTTTTTTTTTTAGAATAAGCTGTTTAGCATATGTACGGACCACGCGATATGCAAGTGAAAACCCAAAAAATCCCTTATTGTAGTATGATATATCGGCCTTATTCAAAATTTTCCTTCAGTTCTACGAATATGATATCTATTATTTCCTACTCTATTGACAACTATTATTTACATAGTTCTACTGTTAATAAACTGAAAAGCGCGGAAAAATATTTTCAAACATACATATATTTGCAAATACTTGCTTCCTTATTAAAAACTTTTACAGTCTCGAGTAGGCATTGTAGACTTGAACAATGACCAACATTTTTCGTTACCTCAAACAGTCACGTACCACAAACATTTACACCTGTCATACATGTGAAGTACTATCTCATTTTTCGTTCATACTTTTAGTCCTTTCTGCTTGTAGACCCACATCGGCAGAAAATACGCATCAGAAGCAGAATTGTACAAAGTACAGCCCAATTATTTTCTAATCGGGGTCGACACATTCAGATAGTTTATTTTTTAAATCATCCCTATAAAATTTGACAGCAGGTAGAGTGACTGCATTAGCTTGGTTTGCAATACCGGTCAGGTTTTTGAAGGGAATAGTCTGGATCGGACTGACGCCAACTGGAGTGGTTACGGTAGAGCTGTCATTCGCAATGCGTGGTTTCCTCTCATAAGAAGAACTCCCGTTATTTGTCATCGATGCTGTTATACCAGTCTGATCGGTATCATTTTAGCAGGTCCTTCAATGACGATTATCGTTGGGCTGCAATAATTTCCCTAGACACTGGTGCCCCCACTCTTGGGCGTAAGCAGGAGTTTACGTGTCAGGGTAAACGTCATGCAAGGTACCTAAGAGCATCCAACATGAACATAGTATTAGTTAGTACGATCTAGGTAACAATCGAGATTGTTATAGCTAAGCTTGCGTATATTAGTCTCTCAATGGCTAAAATATCACACAGTGTCCCCGCGAACTCCCCAGTGAGGACCATTTTGAATCTTCTACGTGAAACGTGTAACGCTATTCATGCTGAATTATGAACTGCTACTATCTTAAAATTATTTTGAAAATGTTACTATTTTCCTAACCGCGGTGACATAAAACGTGCTCAAAAGCTGTACCTTGAAACATTCCATGATGGCCTGAAATCTACTTTCCCTTTCGTGACTATAAAGCCTGTTCCATGGCTAACAGCTCCATTCTTAGTCATAGGTAATAAACGAAGACATTCTACCGTAGCGAATAATGAAACTTTTGCCTAGCGTTATTTGAATGATACAAAATAAATGAGAAACCCTTAAATTTATTCAATTATTCTTAGATTTTTGCCGTAGCAAATAGCTTTCTAGTGATTTCATTTCAAATATGAAAAATCAAGCATGCTGAATTCAGAAGCTTCACTATTTAGCTTATTGATACTAGCTGATCTTGATCAACTGAAGAACAGCGAAGTGGGTACTAAAAGGAAAAAAAAAAAGATCTTTCTCCAACCGCATACGATCCCACTCACTCATAAAGGCCATGGTTTCTAAATAATGACAACGTTATTTAAAAACTGTACGACTCATTTACAATCTTACATACATACATAAAATAAATACATTACTAAATAAAGTAGACCCCGTTTAACCTCCTTTTTAAAAGATGAATGAGCCGTGTATTTCAAATTTATTTATTTGTGCTAATTCAAAATGTCTATCTTAAAATAATCCCCGTTCAATAAGACTTATGCCACCACTTTTTCCAATCCTCAAAACATTTTTCGAATCCAATCGTCAAAATAACCCGCAGCTCAGTTAGCGATTTTCCTCTATTTCCTCTATAGTATCGCAACTTCAAACTTCTTTTTCAAAAGGAAAATTTGAATGGGGTTAAAATAACCCATACATAAAGTTTTCTTAAAATTGCTATGGGCTAGGATGGAGGACCCAAAACTTGCCGTGCTGCAGTGTTGGTAACTTGCACCAGAGATACTCGCGTAATATTTTTAAAACTCTCAGATAGTACTGCTTGGTAATTGTCGAGCCGGGAGCATAAACTTATGATGAATGACTCCCCGATGGTTAAAGGAAATTGTAAAAGGCACCTTGATTTTAGACCTGGACTGTGCGACTTGCTTCTGTTGAGGCTCGTTTTTGAGCCTATTATCGGAAAATTGGGCCTTGGCCTCCTCGTCGTAGCCATACACCCACGTCTGATCGCAGATTTGGCTCTTCGAAAGCGTCAGAAGGTTTTCCTAACAGAGTTCTTCACGAGTGGCCTTCTGCTGGATATTCAGCTGTTTCAGCACATTTTTCCGTAAGCCTTCTGACGCCTAAATGGTCGGTCAAAATGGCTTAACATTAGCTATTTGAAATTTCTATATATTCTGCTCGCTTTTCTGATGATTCGGCCACACAAGTGCGAGTTGTTTCATTCTCTGTTTTAAATCGCTCGTGACTATTGTCACAGGTTTTTCAGAGTGAAAATGGTTCGCGCAAATTATCTGTATGATTGATTTTATTTGCCTCACTAAGTATACTTCACTCATTGCTCTAATTGAGTAACATCGCAGAACTTCCAATGCATAGCCTTATTCAATAGTACCAAGAGACTCGATATTCCGTCATATTGTCATGGAATTTCAGCTGTATACGGTAGAGACCCTATAATTTTTTGCCAAAAGGAATGTGGCTTATAAGCGATCATTCAATAGCGTCAAAATTTGAACGACTGATTAATTTTTGAACAAAGGGCTATATTAACAGAAAAAAAGGTCACGTCTAGGACTGACCACGTAACGTACGAGAGCATGGTGACACAAGTTATATGATTCTTGTCTTAGTACCTTTCTAACGAAGAATATACGTGATATCAAAACCTTAGCCAGATCCTTCCAAAAAAAGCGGCGGACATTATCAAAATATAGCGTTCCTAATAAAATGCTTACCTGTTTCCTCTGGTCCATATCTGTGTTGCCAGGCACAGAAGATTCAAAGTTAAGTGCGACGTTCTTATTAACAAGAGTCATCAATGATAGAATGTCGTGCTCTCTAAGGAGATCCTTCCGTTTTAGGACATCACAAAGCGCCTGAACGAACCAAGAACCTGTAATATCACCGAAAATAATGTCATAAGAGCAGAATAATTAGGATTAGCTTTTTCATGTAGACCTGTGAAGAAACGGTATTCGGTGCTATGTAGCATCACATTCGTAAAAAACCGTACATATGTAAACACGATTCGGATGGATAAAGTCTGCCCCATATATCCACCATCCTGCCCCCATGATGGCATGGTGAGTTTATTTATGGACACGTAATGGTCTATGTTCAAATCCAGGCTTAAATACACTTCGTTTCGTACTGGGAGCTAGCCGTTGAAAGGAATACGAAACAACCTAAGTATCAAATATAAGACACCAAACCATTTAGATATACGCCACCAATCTCGGAATTTGTGAGGACAGGGGGACCCGACTCAGTCAGTTACCAGGAGATGGATGATCATATTCTTATGGGCAAATGGAGTTCCGAATAGTACTAGGTTAGTCAAATTAAGGGTCATAATGCCTAAGGCTTGAAATATTATTTAGGCTGAGTCAAAGACACGAATTTTTAGATTACCTTTTAAGCAACTACTATTGTGCAAATCGTTTATTTACGAAAGAATAATCAGCCTGAGTGTGTAATTTGACGAGATCCCATTGTCAGTATAATACATAGTAAGCGACTTAATGACGGATCGTTGAAGCTCTATTCCCTCAAAAAATCTAGCAAATCCATTGGTAGCATTGGTAAGCCTATAGCTATCACCAGCGCGGTCTAAAAAACATGCGTGCATGCACGTATGAAGCAGTGGCAACAACAGACAATGCGCACTCACATCCATGCAGTAGTAGAGACAGGGAACAAACTGGAAATAAGAGGTGACCATATAAAGATCGAATACTGAAATGACTAGAATGAGGAAACGAATAATAAATAACTAAACATAATTGTAAATAAACTATTGCTTCTGATAAGCTTTTAACTTTTCAACGATATTATTACTATGATCGCGTCGATAAATGTGATAAGCTTTTGGAAACGTTTACATGTACTTATGTACGTTTTATTAACACGTACTTATGAGTCGCCTATCCTTATATTTATCTGTTGTTGTTTAATGAACACATGGCTGTTTAAAATGCCTACCATGGCATGTATTCCTCCAGGAATAGTATCCTGCAACAGTCGAATAACAGATGAGGAAATCCGCATGAGCTGGAAGACGGTATACATCACCACCGGTCGAATCGGTTTGATCGGTAGCCAGAGCCCCTTTATCCAGCCAGTCTCCCCTACAGGCCTGAATAAAAAATAGCTTTGGTTTTCCTACAAGTGTAGCGCATTGGTCACCGGCAAACGGGGCAAATAAGTGGTCAGTTGGCATTTTGCCCTCAGTGTGATATACTAAGTCGCGTTCTCCGTGTGACAAAAGACAGAAAACAAATGCATCACAGTCGGAATGGTCATAATCTTGCCAGTACTTTAGTACTTTGTGCAATTCCTTCTCTTTGAGATTGTCATGTCGGTGGACTTCAAATGATAACCCCTGTAACATGCAATTTGTTTATTAATTAGGTGCTTATAATGAGTAGCATGAACATCGGTAAAAGGTATAATATTAATTAATAGTAATAATAAGTCCATAAATTATCTGTATGTTCTTCTAGGATGAAATAGTCCTCATGATAGTACATTAAACATTTTGAATTTTGTTTCAGCGGAAACATTTAAAGGTTGAGTCAAAAAAATCTGAAATTTAAGCGTTCGAAATTCTCAAGATGTTGAAGTATCATCATCAGGCGGTAGCAATACATGTTATGCCGAAATCAATAGATCGACTTTAACAGATAATATAAAACAGGCGTATAAAATACGACATGATACGCTAAAGCAAAAATCTAAATGTCTACCTATGAAATAAATATTTAGGTTATGAGCTCAAGTCACAAAGCAAGAATACCCACGTTATGATCGTAACAATTCAATCTAACCAGCCATAATAAAAGTAAAAGCCAATGCTTATCATTTAAATACTACAGTTTTTTACCTCAAAGGTTTGGAACAAATGATCAGCGTCCACGTCCGTTCCGCGGCGTTCGTTGAGCCCGGTGTGAGCCGAAAACGTTTTCTGGTTTACAATCACGCACACGCCTCGTTTGGTATGCCCCATATAATAAGTATCATCAGCGACTTTGGTAAGAATACGACTTACCTTTTCACTGTGACGCCTACATATAGATCAAAAACCGAAATTAGATGAAGAATTCACCCGCAATATATTGTCAACGTAATTATCATACTAAAAACACAAGCAAAATTTGGGTAGAGGGTAAATACAAATATATTTCTGTGGTAAAGGCAATACATTCTACTTTAGGGCTCGCGTGTGTCCTTTATCCATTGTCAAATTCCGCCGGTCATTATTGCATTTATTACTATTCATTACCTTTACGTCAACGACCAACCTCATGAGACAAATCACTCTAGTTCTAAAATAGTAAAAAAACGGCGCATTTACACACGCGACACATGCGTACGCAATAGCTTATAGGGCTAGAAAATGCACGCAAAACAATCATTCACTGCTAAGCTAGATCTATGTGATAAACAGTTAAGACTATTTTTGTAGAGCACTAAGCAGGCACTTAAAGTGATCCAAAAACGCATCCTTACTTCTTTGTACACAAAGTAACTATTTGAATATCTTTTTGTTCAAAATAAGGTGCCGTAATAGCGACCTTTTATGTTCATTCTTTTATCTGGGTTTCAACAGTACGCTTTCCAGAAGATTCTGTAGTAAAAAAAACGTCCTGAGGGAATAGCGTGCACTGCAGCTACCAGAACCAAGATCTGGAGCTAGTAATAGTAATTTTTCTTAAATATTGAAATCAAAATCTGAGCAACTATGACACATTACATGACTTACGCTTTTGAAACAAGGCTTTTTGTTTAACAGACAACACTATTCTGAGTATAGAACTGCTAGAATGAAGACGCAAATGTTTCAAGGTAGGCCATTCAAGGCTGCCTCGGCAAAGCAAAAACCCTATTGCAAGGCGTATTCGATTACGGCGTGTGTTGCACAACTTTGAACCCCTTGATGCCCCTGATTGCCTTGGTCGCTATTGTACAACCTTCAAAGGGGCACCATATGAAAGGTTAAAAAAAACACAGAAAATTACTCATTTTGCCTTATAATTTATTCAGCAAGCAGACTATTGGAAATGTAGCCCCTCAGTCTCAATCATCGGTCTCTAATTGCGCTTTCCAATAATCGTTTGATTTATGCTCGTCAAGTCTTCGTGAATTAAAGGTACAAATAAATACATCTAGACGATACCTAGTGGTATTTGATAGAGTGGCATCCAGAAATCATTTTAATAAAGCAGCGACGTGCATTTAATTTTCCAGTTATATTCTATATTCGGTTTATTTCTTCCTACCGGCAACCCTTCTTTAGGGTTACCAAAGAAGTCACCTAAAGCATAACAGGTAGTACTGAACTTCAATGTATCATATTCAACTGGAACAGGCGTACTTTCTCGCATGTTACTAACTTATATGGAAATCTACTACATTAGGCAGTAATTCTCTTCGGTGGCTTCTGAAAACATATTCAGAATAAACTGGGCCGAAGTTGACCGGCCGCTCTTAACGAGTAGACCAAATCCCCCAGTCTTTGTTGGAATAAAACTACTAGATTGAACCGAGTACAGACCGGAGGTTGATCTTTAAAATATAGGGAAGTGTCCTCTTCTGCTTAACATCCTTGCGCCACTCTAAGACCTTGGTTTTTTGAAATCGGGTAGACGGCTACTAGGAAGACAGAAATAGTTTCCTATGCACGTAAGTGTTTCGCGTTGTTTGTCAAGTATTTCAGTTCAGAAGACTGCCTTTCAAAGCGAGGTAAGGTGAGCTTACGCCCAATTGACAAAGACATCTAACCGGCTGGCTTACAATAAGAAACGTGCTGTAAGGACATCATAACAAATGTATTATATATTTGTTATAACGATGAAAAATTGTATTTTTGACAATTCTAGAGTTTCCATGTACTTTTTTGGTTCAGTGTAATATTAGAAAGGCCTCAAATATAAGTACCACGCAACCGATTTTAGGAACAACTTGCCGATGATCCTAAAGGTCTCCCAAATTTCCGGTTACGGTCTTATATTTTAAACAAACATAACATCTACATGCTTCCTACAGAAAGGTGTACCCGTTACCACAAAAGTTCAGAGACATACTCTAAGAACTGTGGTGGCTACATGATCAAATGGTAGAGTTATATCTTCCAGCGCATTCGGTTTAGCGAGAAAATGAATACATGACTAGAATAATAAGAAATTCGTAGGACATTAACTTACAACAATTTTAATTTATATTTGTTGAACTACTATTTACAAGGTGTAATCGAAGGACAACACTGATTAGTTCACTTTTGTTGTTGAGTACTCGTTTAATGATATAAATACAGATATTTGACAAGGGCATTTCGTGATCAAGGCGACTGACAGCTGCATGAAATACGACCGTCAGGAACGTCTTTGTGTAAACACACAAAATAAGTTACGCAACATCTGGTTTCATTAGGGAAGCTGGCAAAAATCTTGTCTTAATTTATCCTCTATTTACCCGATATGCATATACTGTGTCTTCGCAAAATTTAGAGCACAATGCATAAAGTTTGGTAGGGACCGTCTCCCCCAACCTACTACGAAACGGATACTGGTGTGCATTACGAATTAGCATATGGCCCAGTTAGGGCCTTTTAGTCCATGTCGAGGGCGGGGGACTTCGAGAAACTAGAATTTAACAGACCCAGAAAGTGAATCGACAAAATAGAAAATCGTACAAGTCAACAAGTAGTCTGCGGACCAAAACGTCAAGCGAGTTATCAGATACCTCTAGGGGCCCGTGTCAGTCGACGATAAACTGGTTAACAGTTTCCCATTGGGTTGAGAAGAAGAAGACGACCGCACGGTGGGGTGAACCGTTGAACAGACAAACATGTGCCAAGGCAGATGGCTATACACAGTCGGCCGTCAGCCGCCGCGTTACAGACGTTTGTCCTGTCAAGTCAGAGGCCAGAAACCGGTGCATCATGGAAGAGGTACAACAAACGCCGGATAGGGTTGCGAAAAGACATCCTGGCTAAGCTTCGCTCTCGTAACGAAGAATGACGCATTTGACTAGTTTGGCATCGATTATTGAATGTTGAACGCAGTCACAACGACGGACTTGTTGCTTCTGCCTGGAATTGATGATGCCCTCAACGCATCAAGCGGATTTCAGATCTTGTTTATCCTGGATTTGATTACTATATTGTGGCAGACTCTTATGGCGCCTGCCGATAAAAAGAAAAGGGTGTCTTACAGCAGGGATAGCTTGCACTTGCTAAATGATGCCGTTTGGACAGACCAATGTCTTTGTCACGATCCGACAACTGAAAAATTTTATTCTCGTCAAACTAAAGAATGAAATGGCATCAGTTTACTTAAATCATATGCTATCTTTCTCTGAAAAACCTCAAGGAAATATTATGGCAAGCGCTGGCCGCCATCATCTTTGGCATTAAATTGTTTGAATCTACCACCGGAACAGCCCTCGCCGAGTACCACTAATAACTGTTCTGCAGCAGGGAGACACGCAGTTAGGTGATAAGAAAAAAAGCCCACCCTGCTATTCCGGTCTAGGATGACTATTGCCTGTTTAGCCTGTCGTCAACACAATCCAAGAGTTTCTAACCCGTGCGCATGTTGAAAGCGTCATGCTTTGCCGGGCGAGAAGGTTAGGTAATCAATATAGGATCTTTGGTAGGTCTCTAGATTCAATATTGGGTATAGACCCAGTTCGTCTTGCACTAAGAATCAACAATTTAAAGCGATACTTAGTATCGGACGTACTCGAAACGTTCATTTAGTTGGGCAGTAATTATACAGCTCATTTGCAAGACGACGAAACCAAGCAACAAGCAATACTTTTATCAAACGACAGTCGCTTCCTCGACAGGCCCAATCTGCAACCTCGGTCTAGACTCGAATCCGTTCTGAGCTTGGGTCGGCCCTATGTATAACCTGGAAAATGTATACCACTGTACCCGCCTCGGACATTTTTCCAGTCTTGTCACATTGACCGAGTGGGCAGTGCGGGACGCCTGCAGGCACTTGGTAACATCGCGACGAGGTCGTGCGAGCCGTTATTACGGACAGCGGTATATAGTTCTGTGGCTGGTCTTTCCAAGACTATTTGGAACAACACTAACTGCCGTTTCGCAGCTGCTATCTGGAATCCCTAGTCTATCAGACTAGCAAAACAAATGATTCGAAACATCATCAATCGATTTTCTGCGATATTGTTGAAGTATTCAGGTTCAGTTCTCGCTGGACTGTTGCGTACAACAGTGAAAACCGTGAAATGAGATTTCCTAGGAATTACTTCTTGGACTCAAAACGTTGTCGGCTGGTGAGTACCCAGGATTGCGTAGCGAGGCTTGCGCACGTTTACGGAGTACTTCCACTGGCTATTCGTCAATCAACTATTCAGCCGTTTTCCAGCAGGTGGCATTTAGAAGACATGCGAGTGCGGATATCCATGGTCTTGTGTCGAATCGTTGCGCCACATCTTGCTAATATCTTATTATGAAAGTTGGCATATATAGCGAATAATAGCTAACACATAGAGCAGCATGCAACACATAGGTAAAATAGGCACTAGAGAAATGCAAGCGATAACCACTATTTTATAGATATAGCATTCACATTCACAAACGTAGGACATCTAACAGGGAAAATCATGTACTAACAGGTAGCGACACATAAGAAAGTTCATCTAAAGTGATCAAGTCTAGATACTAATGACGTTTTTCATAAGTATGGAGGATGCTGAAAACATTTAATATATTTCTAATAATATTATTGCCAAATAAGCTATTTGACAAACTAAGTAGACATTAGGGTCATATCTTACGAGGATCATGCTAACTTACATAAAATCAAATAACGACACACAGAAATGAATGGAGCCGTAATCGAACTGAACTTGAAATATAATTCAAAGAGAATTTGAATCTTCAGTGTCGCTATCAGACGTGCCATGATTATCCGTTAATAAAGTGTAAACGATCTGGTTAATTGTCCCGGGACAAACGAACACTACTAATATTTGCACAGGGAAGAAGCTTCATGGAGTTTTGTTAAAAATGAACTGTGGGAAACAAAATGTGAAACATTCAGGCTACGTTTAGAAGAAAATTGATGCAGTCTGCGTGCTGCAACAAACGCCGCGTTTTCGGCACTTGTGCCTCAGACAACAGCAAGGTAACTTGAACATACGCGGCTGCCTTAAACAGTAAGGTCACCTCCTCCTTCGCCTTGACCAGGGTATCCAACGATGCCGACGAGCTGAAATCGACGTGTGTGTCACGTAGCAGTCGCAGCGATCAACCAGCGTGATGAAGGACAACAATATACCCGAGCAAAAAACAAGAAGAGTTCAATCACACTAGTGTCACTGATGCATGTTAGAAAACAGTAAAAGGTACGACACGAATAGGTTAGAATAAGCTGTAAGCCTGAGCGTAAAACATGCCCTGTTTCTCACCTAGCACTCCGATCACAGCAAGCTTGCTCCTTACCCAAATGTCGCTGACTGTGAAATACTCAACTGTTGAGTTTGTTTAGTATACTACAACTACACGCACGGTCTGCCGGCTCTGCTTAACTTCCACTATTTAGATCAAAGCTTCTATGCATATTGATATCCTGTGCTGATTAACTGCTCCAATTGGGCTTAGTCAACTTGAAAAAGAAATAATTAAAATGTACCATCGTCCAGACACGGCGCTAGATACAAATCTAGGCCTTCGCCAAGTTTTAAGCTTGTGTTTTGATATTTATGAATTGATAACTTTATCCTTTGTGTCCAACGAAGGTCGTCAAAAAGTTGCACATCCAAAAATAAATTCATACTTCTATTGGTCCCTACAGCTGTACTTGCAGCGAGTCACTCAATGAGATTTTCGAAATTCTATCCAACTATCGTCTTTTTGTCGAACAGTTTTTTTTTTTCTCCATAAATCACTGAGCATGATATGAATTCTCTTTGTCAGTTTGAATCTTGAGACCACAAATTATTTACTACAGATAGGTTTTGTTTTATACAAAACGTGTCTGTTGACGTGAAAGGCACAATGTGGAACCACTCGTGTTTTTTTTTCTTGGAAGGAGGTAAGTCTTCGATAACTCGAACAAAGGTGGATCCAAGCACAACTTAACGGTATAAAAATCATCACATTCCATAACGATTTTTAAAGATGTGCTTGAAGCTTCAATGAGCAATGTTTGATGCGCTACGTTTATGAGTAAGAGACTATAAACAAATAACAATCTAAACCAATCGGAAGTGTGCTCGGTCGAAACAAATCACGTGCAAAGGCATCACATCGTTGACGCTGAGCTAGATTTGTCGGCAAAAATGATAGCGAAGCTTTCGCAAAGGTGCCTGTTGGTAAATAAGTTCATCTCATAGAACCAACTATTGTTAACAAAGGCTATTATTATTCGAACGTTTCTGTGGTAAACGATGTTGACACTCAAACCCACAGGGTCGGCTGACACTCTGTGGATCCACAATCATCAACGTGAGACACGATGTCACTCAAATCAGGAAGCCTTACGACAGTCATACCACTATCGCAACGATGATATATCATGGAACCTTTAGACATAATGCTAAAGTACTTCTAAAATGGTCATACGTAGTTGCAAAGCTGTTCTACTAACCGAAAGCCAAACGAGGTGCCAAATTTTATGGCATCATTTCTGTCTGCTGCCTGTCCCTCCATAGAAGAAGCAATACCACGTATAGCTTGCCCATTGTTCGAAATCTGTGACTCGTTTGATACGCCTGATATATCAGAGTCGCCTGTAAGATGGAAATCAACCAAACAATAGATAACCGTACTTACGTTTAAATACTTTTTTTTTTTTCTTTCTCGTAAATTGGAACCTTTAGAGTAGCTTGTACAAATCAACGCAGTTAAATATATTTATTGTAATACCTGTACGCTACCTACGACTTATAACTATCGATCTTTGATTACAGATGAAATACGTAGACAAGGAACTATACCCTGGAAAATACCTTCCAGCTTGTTGTTGTTGTTGATATCCATTGGGAAAAGCCAGCACTTAATCTCTTGTTTCAGTTCACCCTGTCAGAAAGCATGTTGCCCTTTTGATATTTCTTGATTTGTTGAAACATTACATTAGCAAACGAAAACTATCTTACTGATGAAGGCAAAATTGCAGATTTACCGTCAGTAGTAGTAGTAGTATTGAGGAAGCTACGTCTTGCTAATATGAGAGAAGGCAAACACCTCGTTCAAGGGCAACAACAGAATGCTAGAAACTTATTTCAGGTTATTCTTTCAGAAATTTCAGGTTAGTCTACGATAATCTAATGCATCGACGTCGCTAACCACATTAGTAGAAATTTCACATATACTACTACTACTACTACTACTACTACTAAATAAACTGTATTTGATAGAAAACTTTTTCATCGAATGGCTTCTGTTAAGCTCATAACTAGCAAGGGTACTTTATATGAGTTCGATGCTGGCAGCAAAGTTATGTGTGTGAATGAAGTCTCAAAATAATTTACCGGAAGCGTGATGTTTTCGCAACGGCATGATGTACCGTTTTAAAGTTTAGGCTTTTTGTATTCTAGGATAGTATAAGTCACGTTACTACATTGAAGAATGATAGGGTAATGATTTTTGGTTCTCTTCTTTATGTATTGTTATAACGAGATTTAGGTTCCTTAGGAAAGTATCGTCTGCTTGAGTTAGCAACATCAGGATGGCAGCCTGATTTCCTCATACTTAATAGAATGTTTCATCTTAGTTGTAAGGGTGCGCCCATTCCATTCATGCAACGCTAAACGAATAATAATAATTATTACTATCATAGTACTGTAGTAGTATTATACTATCATAGTGTTCATTATTATTAATGTTTGAAGTTATTTAAGTGTCAACATATGCATGATAAATTTGTGTCTAGACCGTTGTTCTAGTCCATTTTCCTTCTGAAAACACACATATTCTACATTTGCAACGCCGTTTCCTACTATTTTTGAATATTTTTTACAAACGAAAAAAAATCAGAGACCTACTACAGACAGAACACGCTACATCTACATAAAAGCAGCCCATTTTGAAAACTTGTTTCTTACAATATTCGCGCCAAAGGAGTTTAAACATTTAAGCTTTTCCTACCCTAGCAAACTGAGAGATCGATTCGACAGGTTGATGCGCATGCGCCAACTTCTAACGGAAAGTGCAAACACAACAGACGGCAATCAAACTAGGTTCCCGCACGAAACCATCGAAACAGCTCCCATCATAAACACTTTGGCTCAGAAGGTAGAATTAGTTATCACTCACCTAGCTTAATGTTTATAGGAATAGTCTAAAAGCCCCAAACGAATGTCTCCACGGATGCTTAACCAAATAAACTTAATTGTAATTGTTTAATAAAAATGATACGAAATGTTCAGGTTATTAGAGCTATTTTTCTTATCTATAATGCTAAATGTAGTGGGAATTTTTGTGCCATCGTGTGCCGTGCGGAAAGCGCTCTTTCTTTCTCGCACAGGCCCGGCCAAAGAGATGTCTAAATGACCCAAATGTCCCACATTAGACCTGTCATAAACAAAAACATTTGTGCTGCTCTCGATGCCCATGAAAACGCACGACTCAGCGCTCGCTTTTGCCGTTTACCGTTATGAAACGCTGCATCTACAGAGCTCTCAATAGCAGCACGATACTATTTGATTGAACTTTGTCATTTGGCAAGAAGCGCACTGGGCAATAGGCTCTCAGTGCTATACCACGTCGCCCCGACCACCATTACCACCACTTCTTGGATTATGTTTTGTATCAGCGTCACCACACAGAGCGTCAACGGTAATGCAAGTGTAGATACTCCACGAACCAAACTAAGCAATAGGCCGCCAAGTTGTCACTGAATGACTGGCAAGACAAGGACATCAATATCGCGGTAGTTGCGCCAACAAGAATCTCTTACTGAATACCGCGTCCGTGCCTCATTTATCCTATTAGCATTGAAAACTTTAATTCTCTGTACAAAGAAAGTGTCTAAAGGACTACTGAAGTGTGTGCTGTGTATAAAGATGATGCGTAGAGCCATATTCTTGATTTGCCTTCTACTGTTCAGCTTGACCGTTTGTTGTCAAAACCCTACGATGTCTACGATTACGACACCAGCACGTGCGGCCGAAATTCGAGTAAAGTACTCTAGCGGAGCAATAGTCCGCGATATGGACCACATTCGGCAGGATCTGCATCAGGTGAGCCTTGTTTGTAAAATAATTACACTCTAGGGATGTCCTGTACTGCCTGCGCCTCTTCCAAAGATCTCTTGCACAGTTTTTCACAACAGCGATCAGGGCTTTTTTTTTTTCCTAATATGTTGTAACAGTCACATGATATTGATGATGTGCCTATGCTCCCATGTCGCCATTTCAGGTGATCCAGCTGTCAGGTGACGGGACCTTCACCATTGAGGAGTCAATTTTCTATCTAATGCGAATGCACGACTTTGATGATAACAATCAATTGGACGGGTTAGAGATGATGCGAGCTTTCACTCATGCGCACGAAGGTCATAAACAAGGCGAAAATGAAGACAACCCTCATCCATTATTAGAGACGCTTGTACAACTTGTAGACGATACAATGAGACACGATTCGAACATGGATGGCCATCTAAGCTTTGCCGAATGGTTACAGGGATACAAATCAGGAGGGTCAGCGTAGTGGTTAACGTTAGGCCTGTTTGTAAATGATGTAGGTAGGTGCAAATAACGGATTTTACTTTACTTAACGTAGTTTTAACTTAACAGTACTACCCGTTCTAAACTCTTTTTTCGTTTATAAGAATTTTGATAGTTGGATTTCAATATCCCCCACCGAACTCCTTGTAAATAACGACGCTTCGGAACAACCTTTAGTTATGCAAGTAATCGCTCTAAGCTGTTACAGTATTAGTAGGACACTGCTGAACTACTCAACATGACAACAATGCCACTAATATCGAATGGCAAACGAATTCGAAGGCATTACAATACAGAAGCTATTCGAAGAATGCGTATACTGATATTATGCGTGAATTGTGTGTATACAAGTATAAATAAAGGAACTTTAATTATCTGGGGTACAAACTAATCGACATATCTGTCAGTAGTTTAGGCACCAAAATTCTCATATGTGTGGTATCATAGATCTGCAGATGGCCTATAAAACAGTGGAAGAACGTGATGTAAGACCATCAAACGTATCCCCATATTTACTATCATCACTGTCTAATTTGCAAATTGCTCCCACACGTGCAGTTAGAACACAGTTCTAGTGGCGACGGTTACTATATCGGTTAAAACCGAATAAAAATATTTGCAAGAACAACAAAACTGCAGAGTACAAATTGTTCAGTCGTTGAGTAAGTTATTGTGGTGGCCAGAGGCGTTTTCACATCTTCAGCTAGCCATTATTCTTTTTCCATTTTTCGAAGTCCTTTTCTGACTCGGACATTATCAGGATGGATGCTTGTAAGCTTTTGTTATGTGAGTGCCGTAGAGACCTAGGTTAAGAAAGAAACACACAAATAACTCCCCGAAAAGCCTGGCGAAACGTCAAGAACTAATGGAATTAGCTAGTACCGAAAGTGGCTTGTTTTATTGACCAGCAATGTTGTGTAAGTTACCGCCGTTCCCAAAACGAAATCGTCTGAATCCTGAGAAAATGAACAAAGCGTTTTATTGGTTTTAATGATTCTTCGTAGCAAGAACGAGTCGCCATCATCTTTTGAGAGACCGTGTGCTAACAGCTAATTTCATTGAGCTGTGTTCCAGAGTTAAACCGTTTTTTTTCGCTTTTCTAGTGACTGTGAACAGTCTAAACGGAGCTGGTCCGTTTGTTTATAAGCAAAACAATATGCTATAAATGGCATATTCGGAAATGAATAACAAGAAACATACCCATTTTTCTGAACTTTTGGATCTCTAATACGGTTAGAAATGCGGTACTTTTAGTGCATTTAAAACAGAAAAGCCCATATTTGGGTTTTTAGTTCCATTGAGGTACAAAAACAACAATACCAGTAGCAGGAAAGCGAAAGGTTGTCCTTTAATGGTAGTTGGATACTTGAAAAAAAAACCGTATTTGCGCGCCGTCATTTAGAATGTGGCTCTGCGTTTCTCAATACCGATAAATTTTTGTCAGAACTGTAGTCTATTCACACACCAGCCTGATGATATGTCGTAGAGTGAATTATTTCGTGCAACGTCTCGTAGGAATGCCTTTAAGTTGATGTCAGAAATAAGACAGCGAAAGAGTTGTAGCTTTTGAGTTGCTTTGTGTGCGTTAGTTCCCAATAGTATAGACATTATATTTGCCGAGTCACTGGATATTATAAGATTGGCTTAATCACAGATAAGACAAACATTACACCGCAAACCGCGACATTTAACAGCATACTCTGTGCGTTCACAAATGTGCATACCCGAAAATGATAGTCAAGTTTGACTGTGGCTTCTTTGCAAAGAAACTCTCCGTATACGTTAACTCGTGTGGTTTTGATATCAAGAAGACATCTTGATTTATATCTGCTACGTGTAAAAGTAGTATTTCATAATGAATGATTTCTATTTACCGCTTTTCTAAATGCAAAAACTGTATGTTAGGTCATTTTTTTTTCGCGGTTTTTTTTCCAGCAATGGACAACACGGCATTGTTTATTCCTGTGACAATAAGTTATTACGTTGTGTATCTTGTGCTATTATCCACAATTTTCCCCTATTTTTTCATCAAATAATGTAAGACATTTTGTGAGAAGGTAGTAGATTTCGTCTTGAAACGTTTTTCAATTACATTTTGCGTTGCTCACCCGTGTAAAAAGTAAGGCCACAATGATGATTGTTCAATGAACGGAAAAAATTAAATTCAGTGGTATAAAGTGCGGAAAATACGGAGAGTGCGACAGAAGCTCCTAGTTGAAGACTAAAGGGGCAGCTTCGACGATATTTACTGTGTGCGTTTCACTTTTTCAGGAAAAAGGATAATCTAACCCCGTCTGCTTTTGTTTCCTTGAATAACCTTGTTAACTCGACGCAATCGGGCCGATTAACAGTTTGGTTCGTAGGACGCGATTCACGATATATCGGGTATTTGCAGTTCCACCAAAAGCAAACATGATCCATTCTAGATAAATATCTGGTTAAAGTCAAAGCTTTGGCTCTTTGTTTGGGTTTTTGAAATACCGAGACTTCAATTTTCGCCGTAAAACCAAGGGACTTGAGGTGGTCAACGACGGTCTTGTAGCAGCAGCCCATCTTTTAAACTCCCAAATTGTTTTTCAGCAGTCTTTCTTTAAAAGTGCTTTCGGATGGTCGTTACAAAACTTTCTAACATTTCAAAACTTTTCTTTAATCCTTTCAGTTACTACGCCATTATCGTGTACAAGAAAAATTTCGCGATCTGTTTTGACAGCGTTTATGCCGCGCGAAAGTCATAGTACAGAACATGTCGAAAATTTGATTACTTTTTTTTCCACAAAAACATTCATCTTTAAAAAGTTCTGCCAAGTTAAAATCGTACTTATATTACGCAGTGAGAGCAGCGCTTTGAACCGGTAGATTGAATGCAATAACAAGAGAGGAAAAGTGGAAAAAAAAAGCCTTTGAAAAAACGCACCACTTACTCAACCTAATGCTATAGTACGTATGCTTTGGTCCATTATGAGGATAGGAGAAATCGCACTTTCACTGTTTCAAACAGAGTACAGGAAAATTCTTACATGCCGGATATTCGACATTTTCTCAGCATTTTGATAGCCAACGTTTGGTGAGTGCAATACAGTGCACAAACATTTTGATAAATTAAGATATGCAAGAAAGATTACTTGATAACATTTTTGATAAGAAGATTTGCTCGGCCATATGTACTGGGGATAACGGCTCTTGGTTTTTATTCTTATCTTGGTTAAGGATCCTTGATTTTTAATCACCTTTAGGTCTGTAACCTCGATTTTTCTCCAAATTCTGATAGTTATAGACGAAGGCATATATAGTAAAACACGTATGCGAGAAGTGAATTTGCAAAGCCAAGATATATTTGATATAGGTGTGCTCTGTAAAGCCATCGATTTACCTATAATAGGACCAAGCAACCATGTCTCTATAAAACCGACGGACACGATAGAGAAGAACCAATAATAAACGAGTGATAAATAAACAAGACGTATCGCGACTTTTTACAATGTTCACGAGTAAAGCTCTTTCACAGACAGCAAGCTGTACTTTCAAGATGTTTCGTTTCAACTACGTGCTTGTTATCATACTACTTCAATAGAACACAGTATAGATGTGAAATTTCAGAAGCACTCTATGAGCGTACCAAGTTACTTTTATAGTATTTACCTGAACCACTTTGTCGGGATTGGGTTTTGAAGAGGCTACATGATTTTTCAAGCATAAGATGCTGGCAATAATCAAATATTATATATATACAATATTCCGCACGTATCGCTTGTGTAATTTTTCATTTATTGATGGTTAAATGTTGTGCACTGAGTTTAGATTCCAAAAATAAGTGTGTCGTCACCAGCACTTCTTGTTGGTCTTACAGCAAGGTTAGAAAAAGCTGCCGAAATAACCATATATAGATGAGACGCGTACGACGAATATCCAATAATTTAGAATACTATTCAGATATAGGTATTTTTCAGGGTTCAGGCGTAAGATTTTAGATTATAAAATGTTGTGACTCCGAAAAAATGATCCGCCAACGTAAAGCATAAACAAATGCACATTAGCAAACAAAAGATCATAAAAGCGAAGATTAAATAAAGGTGCCATTACTTTTCGAAGAAATCGAAGTTAATTCAACGACTTTGAATAATTACTATACAATATTAGAAACAGACTAGAAGCAAATTTTGAAAAACGACTGAGATTATTTTTAAAAAAAGCTGAAAGCACATACAGCTACAATTAACAGAGGGTGTGAATATATGTTACAACTTATCTTTTGACTTCTGTTTTGAATTCCCTGTTAGTTATTATTTTTTTACTTCCTAAAGTTTTTATCAGCCGTCATAATAAAATAAGATGCTTTTGAACAGTATTTAACGCTTGGCTGCTTATTGAATCAGAAGTCTAATATATACAACAAAGGACCAATAACTGATTCGTTTGTTTATTTAGTGCATTAAACCTACAAATGCATAGCTTTTAAGGAACATACGTTTTGGGATCTGAACAAAGCTCTTCCGACTTTTCTAAATTTAGTTGTCCTTGCAACCATTGAGGCAAACACCAAATCTAAAAAGCTATTTAGTAATTCAATAAAAAAAAAAAAACAATTGTAGTTAGTTATAAGTTAGATATGTATGTTGTCTTATATAATATTCATTTAGTTTAATTTGTATTCCTTATGGACGTTTCATAGGACGATGCGCAACCAATGCTGGCCGAACTGCGTAATAACTAACAAACCCAAAGGCCAATCTGAACTACGAACCCAAAGGTAAAAGTGACATCTTTGTAGACTTCTGCGTCGTAAGCTCACGCACACGACCCTTTTTGCCGCCCGCATTGAACACAGAAAACGACCGCTCAGTTGTACTAGTTAGTTACGATAATAATAGTCGAGATAATATTCAGTGAGTCACAGAGCTTTAGGTGTAAAAATATTTTAGTCGCCCCTAATGAATACAGCGAATCATCTTGCAACCAACAAAAGTGAATATCATGCGTTATTTGACGCTTTTGCTATTATTTGTCACCCTAAACAATGCCAAATGCGCACTTCCGAAAACGGCAATCTATTATCAAGCGTCTTTCTAATATGCTACAGCATGCCACCGGTGTATAGTTTATGAACCCCCAACAAGGTATGATCGAACGCTGCCTCAACAACCTCACAACTGCATGAATTTACCGAGTACAAAAAATTGAAATAAGAGATTCGAGCGAGGAAGGTGTCGCCTACACACATTCATTTCTTCTAACGTTTTACGACAAGAAGCTGTAAAATAATTGAAATCGATAAATAGAGCCATAAAAATATCTATTAAATAAAAAAAATCTATAAACAGAACTTAATATGTTACAGCTGGGTGGCGCCAATACAATTCGTATTTTTTATGAATAGAATGCGTTCACTGTTTGCGCAGTCGTTTTTGGTTCGATTACTTCTTGTTGTAACTCTATCCCTTCAGAGGAAACTATTCTAGTTAATTATTATTAATGATCGCGACCTCATTATTTTGTTACATTATTCGTTACTTTACAGCAAATATCCTGTTTTTCCTTACCAAGTCTTCAGTCCGCTCATTGCAATTAACTTTGTATACTTCTATCGTCAAGTTGTTATTCTATCGCTCGTGACAAAAAGTTTACATCTTTTAAACATTTTTTTACTATTTCTACGAAAATCACGATATTCTTTAAGCTACAAAAATAAAGTAATACTTACATTCATCACAAATTTTCAATGAGTACCTCGAAATCTTCTTGACGAGCCCGTTATCCTAGCGCACATGTGATCAACGGGCAATTTCTACATCGCCATTTTACATGAACCCGTACTCAAGCAATCTTTTTGAAATTTAAGCATACAAAACACTCGTCCGAAGAAATGTAGGCCAAAATTATGATTTGCCAGATATGGGAATGACCTTAGTTAGTTATTGTATAGGATTAAAGGTATAACTTTACTGCATAGCAGTGTGTTATTAAAGGCATCTCTTATAAAACAGTGGTAGGATAGCTGCCACTTACATGAATGTAGGACTTTGAACCAAGTACAAGGTTCTAATGAGTAACGTCATAAACCACAGTTAGAATCATTATCTGACTCACTCGAATCACCGACACAGTGGGGGTGCAATAGCCATGCAGGGTATACGTATCCGAAAATGCAGATAGTGTCACTTCTGCCATAGAGAGGGCTGCAGAACTGTATGCCCTTCAACAAATTATAAGTAAAATATTAAAAGCTATCTTATCCGACGCTCATTCGATACAACAATGACATTGCTGCTACGGTAAATTTATTATATTTGTGTATGCGTACAGTCACGTCACACTTTTTTACGGTCACTGATTTAAAGCAAAGCTTTCATAAAAAGGTACACTAGACGAAATTTGTTCGCTTTACGATAGGATGCGTTAGCCAAGTCCCGCTGTAAATTTCTTGATAAAAACGCCTCGACACCGTGTAAATCACTTTAAGCTACAGCTAACCGAGGAAAAAACTACAGCAATGCTACTGTCTGCATATGCAAATCTATATATTGGCATTAAACTGCCCTTATTTTCGAAGGGTTGCTCTTGCATTTCTTCATACATTCACGCCTTTGCAAACTTTATTAGCTTTTAAACTAGATAGGAAAAAAATGTTTCATAGCGCAATTTACAGTTATGTATTTCTCTTCTAAAACAATTCAACCCTACGATCTGTGGGCTTCTTAGTAGCTGAATATTTACACAGTTTACTCGCTCATTAAATTGTTCTTTTGTCACTCTCAGATCAAGCGAACCAGATATACGGATTAAAGTTAATAATATTCTGGCTCTTTTTTACCATTTTGAAGCTTGCACTGCTAACCGATAGCTAGAATGTCACTTTCTGCTTTGGTCATTTAACCTGCTATTGTGCTTAAATATATTGATGTAGGTACACCTAATACTTTTTCCAACCAGAGTTTAGTTCTCTCAGTTGTTGAATTTGGAAAAACAAAGGTTTTATAATCATCAGCTTATCTTTGGTTAAGTTCTATGAGTCTGTGAAAATGAATAAATTATACCATGTGAAGATGTAATAGTAGTAGTACAGGAAATGTAATAATAATCATAATAAATGAGAACAGAAAAGTCTCTCTACTAGCATTTGAAGGCGCGACGTAAACAGAAATAAAGTTAGAGACTTCTTTGCAGGAAATATCTTGAAACTTTCCAGCATAATATTTTTACAATAATTACTATGACATCCCCAAAGACACATCAAGTTTATTCGTATTGTCGTATATATATTTTTTTTTCGTTCAGACGCGCAAATGATAACATTCCAAAGAGTGCTCTAACTATAAAACGCGCTTCTTTCCTAAAACACAAATGCTAAAGCTATCTAAAAATCACAGTTCCGATCCGCTCATACTATATTATCCCCAATGGCTGGTCCTATGCAAACCAAAAATACTGTGATATTAAGGAATCGCACTTTAGACACAGGTGCTGTTCTTGGCTCACGCTACACAAGTTAAGATTATCTTAAACTGTGTCTTCATCCCCGGCGATACTAACTGTGTCAGTGGTCGCGTGGCCTTCACGCGTTTATTATCACTGCTTTGCCAACGGTTGATAGCCATTAACGAATGAAAATGATGTGTAAATTACAAGCTCTACAGAATGAAGTGATTAAGTAGAATGTACAAACTTGCTTTGCAACCATTAGAGATTTTCCTTTAGAAAACGGGAATATATTGTACATTAGCATAATCTAAAAAAAAGCGTATATTGCGTATTAAGCACTTTCAATTATTAGATCTATGTAAACTCGAGATATAAAATTACTAAATGTTCCACGACGGTGCTTTTATAACTGACTACAGTAAACAACCTTTACAAGGCATCACACGCGCCCCAAAGGTTAAACAAATTTTGAATGATTAAAGCCTTCAACTTAATCGTTAGGCGAATTCTCCTGCAAGAAAAAGACTACGGCGGGAATTGCACTAATTTCAAGACAATATATAAGAAACTCTATATATAGAAAGAAAATATATAAGAAAGTTCCAACTCAGCACACAGCATACGAATTATATGTCAATACCGTGCCCTAAATCAACGAGCAACGGCACCTCTAGTTAGATTTAAAAAGACAATGGTAATCTTGGAGATCTCATCTGGTCATGTATATCCAAATTGGAGAACAGCATCTAAAAATCAACAGAACTTCGCTGGGGAGGGGAAGCTGATTACAATAAAACGTTATTGAAGTATCTATTAATAATGATCCAGACAAAACCGGTGCTTGCTAAAAACGCTTTCTCACTGTACGTTGCTACTTAGTAGGAAGTTTACAGTATGTATAGAATTGTATAATTACTTACTCTTTACCCTTACCGCTTTCCATGGATATATATATATCCACACATATAATGCAAACAGGCCAAACATTTGTCACTCCGAAGCTACCTTTCCAGCTGATACTAATAAAATGAATCTTCATGACACTCTTTTGGAAAACTAGATTAGCGCGTAAAATTACGAATGGTGTTTCAGTTAAATAAACTCTTTCGTGACCAGAATTTCATACCATAAGATGGACCATCGAGCCTGCGTACCGTCAACAAGATATTTGTCTTTGTAGCAAGATATTTGTCTGTAACTTTATTGTCTCATGTAGTGCTTCTGCTATATACGTATATAGCAGATATATATGTATATAGCAGATTTAAACACGCATAACAACTGACGGTAGCACAGACGTACTGCATTTTAGCTCCTAAAATCCCGAATCGTATTTAGAACAGTACGCAAAGATTCTAACATAAGACTCAACCTCCATCGTTTTCCTGAAAAAATTCGGGGTAAATATCATATGATACTTCCAAACCACTACTCATAACAAAGTGTGTAATTACACCAGACACACACAAACAGTTTTCGAGAGGCTAAGGAATTGAGCATAATGCTTCATTAATATTTTCCTTATGCCGAATAGAAATATTTTGCCTATGTTCATTTAAAGAAATAGGTTTACAGTGAATTCGGTATAGATATATATGTATATACCGAACGCAATCGGGATTGGAGTCTTAAATCAAACATTCATGTACACTAATTTCAAGCTGCTTTCTTCACCAATCAATATCAGCAAGGAAAATATTCCAACAGCTAAAGTAGGATTATCCTATTCTTACAGATTTAGAGCGCTATAGGATAGACTTCAGCTTGTATTCAACCAGCAAGTATCATAAGTAGGAAGTTTAACAGCTGTACTCCGCGTAATCTCGTAGATCATCGTCATGAATCGAAGTTGTCAACTGATTACATTAAGTTGTTTATTTCAACTTATCTATTAGAAACTTATCCGTATAACATACTAGGCTAATAAGATAATATATGTATAACGCAATTTGGATATAAGGGGTAGCTACAACTATGAATACATTTGGTTTTGTCTTGACTTCATGTATACGTTACATTCAAATCTTTCTCCAAGAATTCAATTGGGTGGTACACTTCTTACGAAGCTTGGACTTCATTTATGTATTATGCGTACAAGACGTGGGTTGTCTCATTATTTAACCTTATTCCTGATCCTAGTAAATCCCGCTGGGAAAATGCGATACTTTATAAAAGTAAATGCTACTTGTTTCTTAATCCCTCTTAAAATGGATGTATAGCATTACTACGCCGATTAAACACCAATCGAATGTTGCAGTGGTTTACTGGTTTACTCTTAGCTGGTCTCTACTTTTTCAGTGAATTGTTGAACGGTAAAATGACAATATTCACAGAAAATGAAAGAAAGCACTATGCACTCTAGGAAGAGGTGAACGAAGTCCTTGCGAGTGTTACTTGTTTTCCTAAATTTATACAAGCGTTTTCTTCGGCCAAATCCACATAACATCTTGTGGATACTCACAAACCTTTTTCTGGCTTACGACAGCAACAGGAGCGAAACAATTGCATGCCTGAGAAGATTGCTTTAATGCGGTTCACTTTGCTAAATAGCAGAGCTTCACAAGCTGATGATGTCACCACAATGTGACTGTTGATCACAATTTATATCACGTTCACCACTGTCACCGATAATTAACTAGGCTAAGTACTAATTAGGCAAGGAATTGGTCAGTTTATTACTAGACTCCATTCCTACCTTGTGATAGAGGAGCATTGCAATTGCATAATCGGACGTAAGGGATGACTTTTCCGATGAAAAAAGAGTAACGAAATAGTGTCTCGCCAACTAGAATACAAGAGATCTATCTTATTGAAAAAAAGAGGCGGTCACCGTTGCCGTAATTTCTGCCAGTACTTGAATCGTCATGTCCGATCAGCTTTGCCGCATTAGAATAGGGCGCCCGGCGAAAGTGACTCATTTAGTGTCTCTTTCTTGTTGCTGGAAGTGTTGGGGAGGAGGGAAAATAGAAGCCTTATGCAGTTGATAAGCTATGACAAAAGTTTAAAAAGTAAACTAATACCGCATGGAATACGTCATAATCTTACTAAACTTATTCTAAGTTACTTACCATCTGAGGAAGGATTTGTAATAGTTGCCATGGGTAATTGAGGCAAATAGTTGAATAGATGGAGAAAAAATCAAGTTCAGTGACCCAATAATATTACTACACAACTTGTTTTTCAACAACCCCTCAGAAACCACAACAAATGGATCAATATCAACAACACCGAACTAACTAAGGCGCCGCCGCGGCCACTCTAACTAAACTATCGATGTCGCTGGGTCTCTCTCACTGAAGAAAGGTCCGATTTGTTTAGTTCGGCTGCTACCAAAAATATAGCTTCTAGCTTCGCTCGCCAGCATCTACCTAGCCTTTCTTGCAACAGCTCTAAACGACACTCACAATGCATTCCGCGATATCAGAACAGCTGGGTCTCCCGCGATCTCAGCTAACGAGCGGAACCCAGCTCATAGAAAGGCAAACAGAAAATATGACTGTGTCAGGAAGAGAGGCTACATGTGTACAACTAACCAGGTATCGTTTGCGCGTAGCTTGGTTCAATGTTCGCCAGAGGGCGCTCTTTAAGTTCCGTTAAGTAAGAGTTTCACGTAATCTGCACAAAACTGAAAGCTAGAGTTTATATGAGGTCTGTAGTAGCAAAGGCCGTTATCTCATAATGGCCATCCTAATGTTCTAAATAACCTGTGTAAATATTCCGTAAACATCTAATCGCTACACATTTCTTTAAAAGAGCGGAATCCGCGTAAACATAGTGCTAAACGTTGGACTACGCTGTTATTTAACATCTGCTCTCACCTTGGTAGTCCATGGGCACAGAAATGGCACATCGGGCATTAAAATTACTGTCTGGTAAGTTGGTTTCGTTCTGTGTCTTCATCGTCGGAGTTTATAACTACTGCGGATTATATATGAATGTAGGCAAGCATATGTTATCCATTATGCTGATGAAATACGCTGCCTGTTCAATATATATTATCAATAGTTCCCCTATGTCATCTCTATTCCGTTAACATAGCACAGTCCAACCTAGACTAATAATAGTTTCGATATATATGCGAGCAAAAAAATTAAATGATCCCCTTTTACATTGCATCATTTAAGCAATGAACATTGATGTCTAAGAATGCGGCCAAGTTATATACCAATGGATTCTCGAAGGTCATTATCCCGTGATAAATTTCTCTTCATAGTTAAGATTTAATTAAGAGGCAGACAACGCATCTAAATTAGAGTAACATGAAATTGCTTCTGTGTACCAAATGAAAGTATATTTGCTATTATTCAAGAGTGATCTAGGCGCGTATATAAAGATGGCAATTAGAATGAATGGTCAGTCATTATGTATCAAGAATACTTGATGCAGGACTTGATGCAATAATTTGAGTTAGGGATATTTTTGGACTGACCTCTTACCCGCCGGTAACACCATTTTCTCAGCTTCTTTAGTCGAGTCATTATTGTCACTTATAATTATTGCTTTTCTTTTTAATCTGTGTGTCGATAAACCAGGCTTCCAGGCGTACACTGGTGCTGCGCAGACGCGCTGTTTGGCGTTTCTGAAGCAGACGAATCCGCCAGACATACAGACGCACACGGGTCAGAAGTACGACGAAAATGATTTCAGAAATTGCAGGTTAGTGGACATCAGTTGATCTTGTACGAAAAAGCACATTTAGTACGTATGTGATCAATAAAACTTAACCCATCATGAACACGTACAAGCAGATATTCCTTTATCGATGGTCGTTGAGCTACGTCACATTCAGTCTGCACACGTATGTTTTCACAACCGAATGAACGCGAGCACATAGGGTAATTTCTAAGAATCGCGTTACATCAGGCCATCCGCAAAAATGTTCATTCCACAATAGACGTTCATGACATATTTTGCCCGACACTTACACATTTTTCGAAACACGTTAGTCGAAACACATTAGAACACATTTTAGTTATGCAAAAACATCCAACAATGGAACCATTGCGTGATATAAAGATTGAAAGACAATATAAGACCCGTCAAAGGATGCAACTTTTATTATGGGACAATAAGTGGCGATGGACGTGTAGATTTCTCACCTAAAGCGGTCGGTGCTTGGTGTAATGACAGTATAGCAGCCTTTTGTAATGATTGGAACAACTTTTCGTTCAAGCTTACTACTCAGTACCTCAACGGCATAGTCTTCGCTATCGTCGACTCTGGTTTCATTTGAGTTAACAGACAAATAGACTAACACACACCCACTCACCCACTTGCGAGCCTAACAGTGAGAGCGTCCGGGATTAGTTTGTAGTGCGGTCAGTTTTGGCGGTCAATGAGATGTTTCGGGTTAGTGGCTAGTTAATTTTCGCAATATGATTTCATAAAGCGTCTCGCTTTACACTGGAGGCTGGCTGATACGATTGACGGGGGTAGCAGGTATTGGTGTTGACCCCTAGATTAAGTAGGGCTGTGTAGTGTGCCATTCGGCAGTCAAGGATCAGAGCTAACCGTACGTTACACTCTTGTTTATTTTCCAATTATATGTTTAGGTCGAGAGGGTCTGAGAGGTTTAGTGAGAAAGTCTAATGTGATTACATGTATAGTAGAAACTTTCAACTCAGTAGGTATTAAAGGCACTAGATGATGTCATTCGGTCATAATGACTTTCGTCAAAGTAAACTTGAAAAATATGAGTGTTGGTAATGATATCCTCCGGAGGATAATTCATTAAAGATGAATTCCTGTAGGAGCGTTTATCAAAAGATGCGTTTTCCGCTATTTCAGCGGCGTCAGACTAATTAGTTTTTTGGTCGATTTCACTGATTTAATCCTTTATTTGATAAAATTTAATCCGCGTTACACCTAATCTAACATGAAATGTAGTTCGATTACGAACCCTGTTGGTGCAAACTCTCCTATCCTGCAGCACGAACTCCATTATCTTCCTACGCTGATTTTACTTCCTAGATTCAGTCAATTTATTAGCCACAATTAAGCAATCGCAGTTACCCTTCTGCACGAAAGTCGTTCATCCATTGTTTCAATAACGTTCCTGCCATGCTGCAGTTATCTTTTCAACCTGTTCTAATACTTGATTCGTGTTACCCTAAACCATTTTACATCTATTTTTGTTTATCGAGGTCTGGTTGCAGTCCTCCGGCATCTCTGTTGTACTAATCCTATCACTCCGTTATAACTATATGGTTACAGTAGTCATTTTCCTGATTTAGTTTACTTCTTACTTTGCATCAATGGTTTCGTTACCTTGGTATAATTATTCTGATAGCTATTAAAGTGAACGCAATTTCGTTACTATGCTACACTTAATCGGCTGCCGTACTCTACTATTTGAGATTTGTTTACAAAAAAAATTTGAAAACTGTTTACAAAATTTCCAGTATAAACCCAAGTAACCTTCAATTTATCTGTAGATTTAAGCAGACCTCTGGCCCTACATGAACACTCGTCGAAAACATTATTCCACCTAGACCCCGTATTTTTCTAAAATTATTCTGTTCTCCTGTTAGAACGCCGTGGCAATTTCGGTATTAAGATATATTTGTCGCGTTTCCCCCATGTAAATTAACCTAGAAGGATGTGTGTATTCGGCCAATCGAAGAATATGAACAACAGGCCAAAATGGTTCATATTCGTTATATTTAAAAAATTAAACAAATTCGCGTCACGAACCTTTATAAAAGCATTTTTTTAGAAAAAGTATCCAAGTTTAAATTAAAGTATGAAATGAACAATACCGAAAATGTAGTTCATTTATTATAAATTGCGTGTAGTTCAGAAAAAAAAAATCATCGTTGTACATTTCGGTAGTAGAAGTGAATGAAATTGAAAATCCAACATTGCGCCATTTTTATAGACCTTGAGAAAGAATATCATTTTTAATATAGAATTCATATATAGACAAATTATCAACCCTTGTCACGCAAATCGCAAAATGCAAATTCGCATTACACTCTATGGTTTTCCTCGGAAAAAATATTTACTCAATGGGAATGAACTGTATGCCGGGATAATTCGTATTTCATCGACCTTTTTGCAAATGAACCAAAGATAATGTTTTCTCGTAAAAAAGATACTAGCCTTATAAAAAAAATAGTCGCACACTTAGAAAATATGAACTGAGACGGGTCATATTGTATCAACAATGAAACATTTAGACAGAAAGCACCATATCACTAACTAATCGCAATTAATTTAATGCATTGTTGAGCCTATTTTATTTAGTCTTATTATTTAGTAAACAACTTCTTCTCTCAACGGTTATTACAGCGCACAACGAGTTTGCTCAGACATAAATTCAGTCCGTGACACTTTATGAGAAAAGGAAACTCATGTAGGGGAAAGTGTTAATCCAATTGGCCCCTTCTTACGCACTAAGACTCAAGCGATCCATAATAGGTCTGCTCAAACCGACCACTCCACATTTGACTCAGATAGACTGACAATGACGCGCATACAAACAAGGATACAATTTTAGTAGCACACAAAATAACAAGATAAAGCCCTGACAAATCCATAATACTATCCTTTCAGAGAACTGTGTCTACGTGCTTGACCTAATAACCTGGGAAATATGTTTGTACGTTCTAAAAAATACGCTATCTCCGCAAAGGAAATTGTGTAAAAAATTAATGAAACGAGAGATAGCTCACGATTGTAAGGTTGAAAACACGGTGAATGGGGCAGAACATTTAGCAATTAAATGCATATAACCACTATCTGAATTTATCATTATTTTTACGATGAAATATGGAGTTTCTCCCACATAGCTATGACTATTTTTGCGACTTGTAATCAACACAAATAGAAACATAGTTAATAAAACGTCTATAATTCGCACCAACGAGCCATCCGACTAAAAAAATGGAATGTACGAGCTGTTCATGTTCTCGTCTATTGTCGAGTTATGTGTCTACATTGGTAAGCAGTTCTGAGCAACGTCCAACCATTGTGGTTAATTCAAGTTTTTGTGCCTCTTCATTATTTACCGCATCAAGCTTTAAAGATCTACCTAAAGAAATCCAACAACAAGCAGAGACAAGTTTATCCACTGTGTAAACAGAAAGCCGTATAAAAAAGCCAAATCTCAGAACTTTTACTTACTTTCAGTTTTTACATTCGTTACTTCATCGCTTTATCGGTTCTTTCGTACTTAAGCTCTTCAGCATTGTTTAGGCGTCACAAGAAAGCCTTGTCTTGGTTCTCTGTCCTGTCATGGCTAAATTGCGTCGGTTTTCACAGAATTGAGTACTACTAACTAGTAAGAGTACGCGCTAATAAATCAGGTTTTCCATCACTCACCACATTCACTTACCTCAATTCAATTAAACGTGTCACCGTTTACTTTGTGTACTTTTCAATTTACTTTTCAATTTCAATTTAGTTTGTGCTGATCTTTATACCTTTATCTAGACACGTATTGCGAACTATTCTATAAAAGCCAGTTCTTATTAGTAATCACTTAAATACACTAAATAATATTTAGTGTCGTTTGGCAAACATTTTTCATAATATTTATACCATTCTCTACTACGGAAGAAGTACCTCAGCTGTACTGAGTTCGTACGATGTAGAACTTTAGGAAGACAAACTGCTTATTCGCACGCTGCGCTTTTTTAGTCCCGTGAGTAACAGATATAATAGCTTATCGTTTGTTTCCTTGTTGCTGTATACTAAGGTTTGTGGATAAATCGAAGCTTGTGAACAAGCATCATGCTATTAAATTGATTGCGGAAGTCCCGGCTGTCGGTATCGAAGCTCGCTCGGTATATTGTAGTGGCGGTGACGCGGCCCTTGGTCACCCCAAGGTAAGCTTTTTGACCGAACAAGTGAACTGTAAAATATTAGCTAATTCCAAGAAGATGCGATACTTCGTAAATATCGCAATCATATCGATTAAATTTTACGTTTTTTTTAATTTTCACTCTAAGTAGGTTTTGCTTAGAACTTGTAAATCAAATAAAGCTAACTGGAAAACACAGTATTGTTTGCGTAAAGACTTAAAATATTTCCGTTAAAGGTGTACATCAACCTGGATCCGCCTGGAGAGCACACTTGCCTTTACTGTGGATTGCGGTATTTTCAAAAGTCCCCCAAACACCACCATTAAATATAGCGAATGAGAATCAATTAAATTTGCATAAGAATATTTAATAACCTGGAGATACTAAAAACGTATAGTCACAAAAGGCGATCAAGATAGCGTTTAAGCTTGAGTGATAATGAAACCTTAGATACGTGAAAATAAAAGCTGTTGAAATTATTTTTATTCCTTTTCATTTTTGTTATCTCTCCCTCAATTTAGTATTTCATAAGTATAAAAAGCGTAAGTAACTTATGAGGTAAAAACTTAGTATTATTCCTCAAACATATAGTTTTATATACAACGAATCTTTGAGAATATTAAACTTAGCTGCTTTTTGTGAACAGTTACCTTCCGTTTATAGAGCCAATTTTGGAGTTTTTCTAACACTAGTTTTAATCACTTTAACCGATTAACACTGATTTTAATTTTCTGCCAAAAGTTAGGTATGAATTCAGAGTTTTGTAATGGAAATGGTATCGGAAAGTTTAACTACAACTCTTATCTTCGGGGGGTGGGAGGGCTTCTGTTAGACAGGTTGTTAGGAATTTCATGACTGCATTAATCCGAAACCAATAATACTCTAAAATGCTCGCTTCAAGGAATACTAAAAAAAACTTGGAGCTATAGCGAATAACAATTCGTTATGATCGGAATTTTAGTGATTATTTAGTATCTTAATACTTAGCGAGCTCCCTCCAAAATTAAAAACGTCTTTTCTTTGTCCAAAACTTTATTGCCAGTTTCCATATGGCTTTCCAGAAATTTGACGAAGATTTCCTTGAAGTAAACCGAACGATGCTTAATTAGGTTGGATCTAAAATGTTCATAAATATATCAAAATAAGGAAAAGTGCCACTTCTGATGATTTGGATTTTTCTTATACAGAAGCTAGCGACTCTTTTGTCAAAGGAGATGATCTGTCGCCAATTGGGTCGTCATTTACATTTATGAAATGCCGCTGTTGGATACCGTCGTTTCAAACCATGTTTTTATTGGAACTTTTAATAGCCTAAAATTTAACCTCGCTGATTTTTTTTGATGTGCCTTACCTGGGTATTACGTTAATTAGGTTTACACTTTGCAACATAACTTAGCGCACAGTTACTACTGAAAAATTATTTGCGAATTAAAGAATAAATAAGATGAAAATCATTAGTAAAATGTTTAGGTCTCGAATAAAAGCTGTAAGCTTAAGCCTAGTAGTCTTAAAATGGACAACTTGTTACAAACCTTCCATAATGCAGACTGGGACGTCTCAAACTGCGTTTTGAAACAGCAAGACTTTTACTTAAGCCTGCCGGCGTGCAAAATAAGACGGAGGCGCCCAGATAGACTTCAAGCAGGCTTATGCAAGCAGCTCTTCAACAAACCATAGCTTATATTTTTAAAGAATTGAACATGAGAAATCAAGAAAAGCTTTTTTTGAGACACGTCAGACATACGCGCCTTTGGATATAATTAACATTATCCCAACGCGAAGTAGTTATGCGGCACATGCATGTTCTTTTTACCTCCAGATATTAAATCGATCAAGACTTCCAAAAAGTCTTCGAGGTGTTAAAGGATATGGGACGTGCAACATAATCTTCGGGTTAATTTTTTGTAGATATGTTTTTATAATTACGTAAGTTATATTGTATGACTTTTGTGACGAACGTTTTTAATACCGACAGAAACCTGTAAAATAATAACACAATAGTTATAACTCATAAGAACAGTAAGAGAGGTGGTTGGTGAGAGCTACTGTATACGGTAAGTCGTTCAATGCGCGCAGGCATTAAAAATAGCAGTTAAGCGCCTCACTGGTTTTTGTCCAGCGACAATATACATAAAACAACGTATTACCGTTAACATTACCGTAAATAAAATCAATCTATGCTCAGTCAACAACGGCGTAGCACAATTTGTGAGTTTTCCTTCATAGCTAACTACAGAATCACTCTAGGAAAGCACTGCTTGCATAGGAAGAAAACTATACGAACTTACGGCAACTAAGTTTTCCCACACAGGGAAAACCTCCTGAAGTCACTTTTCTATTAAACATTCTTCTATATTACACCCCTGTACATTAAACAAATAATATCGCTACAGGGAAATTGTCAAATCATGTTGACGACACACTATAAATATGATAACAATTTTGCAAAGAAAAAGAGCAATTCATGCATAAAAATCTGCTTGAAAGTATGGGAACTGCCTTCATTAAAACTTTACTTGTGTGACATTCCTCCGCTTTCCCATCTGAATGTTAGGGAAACTTGTGTCCTGCTTTAGTCGGATACAGGAGCATCCATTTTCGTCCAGTCGTTACCAAGTCCTATTATTCAAATACTATTATAAGAAAATCTCCCTCTTTTTTTCGAATTCGTTTTTCTCCCAGTCATTTTCACTATATCCATTGCTTGGGCGCATATGACCTGGTGCTGGATTAAACTGGCGACAAGCTTTATCCTCATACTGACTGAAAGAGTCCAGTCCTCTGGGAGCGGCTCAAGGGCTGGGTAACAGAATCGAAAACACAATTATGATTCTGTATCACATGTCATGCATGTGATGACTTTTTCAACCTCTCTTATACAGTCGCGTGCCCAGTTAGGCTTATGTCAAGTCGTCGTTAGCCATGCCATGATTCCTGCTAAACCGGGCTAGAGATGAGACGACGAGCCCGTCCACCTGTAAAATCCTCCACTAAGGTCTCCAATCCTATCGGTGTTTGCTCATCCTTTCCTACTACTGCATCGTTTATTAGCTCAATTCTCCGTTTGATCAACTTTAACTACGGTGCCAGTCATGCTAAAGCAATTTCGACTCTTTTCGAACATTGGCTTTAGCAACCTTTATTGCTAGAAATATCCGCAAAGCGTTTTTCTTCCTACTTCTGTCTTACCGTCGGGTAGATTTTTGCTAGGCTATTTGCTACCTAATTCTATTATTTGTTGTCACATTATTATTCAGCTTCTTGCGTTCTGAGCCAGCTCGTCGATGTGGAGGCTTCTGGTGGAACCTCGATCCCCGGTAACGTTCAGGTACCTAACTGATTCTTCCATCTCTAACTCTACATTATTTACCTTTATGGGTTTTATACCCAATCAACACCCTCGCTTCAGTCCTTCGCGAGGTAAGTTGTAGCCCATGTGCCTCGATCAATTCGATCGCTTTTTTACAGCGCTCTGTGCTTTGCTTCAGAAACTACCTTTTTTTCACGCTATGACAATGATAGCTGTATTACCTGGGTTTGCTTTTATTTGCACTCGTAAGTTAAAAAGTTCCAGGATGATACTATTAACTATTTCACGGCGATGGGCGAAGTATCGATACCTGGAGACACGGCGAATTTTGTTTCCTCATAAAGGACGGACTTGTTGCTAAGGTATGAAACGATTCACACGCGTCTCACCCGCCAATTTAAAAAATTGGGAGCGTTGCGCACATTCTTTTAAATAATCACACGTAATTCCATTGACCATTAGTTATTATTTTGCTTTTTAGTTCTCTGCAAAACCTTACTATTTTTTTTTTAGTTTTAGTAAACCAGCTTCTAAAAATACTGTACTGAGCATCCCACAGCGCATTTTATCGTTAATCTTCTATCTATAATACAATGGCCTCAAAAGCTTCTTTAATTTTATCTAGCAGGCAGGTTGGGCAATAATGTCCGGACTATACGACGAAAGTCTTCCTCGCTACCTAATGGGAGCCAAGAAAACTTTTTCCCACTACGGTGGAATTTCTTCCTGAACCTTTTTGTCCACCATGCCTTTAAAAACTTCTAGCTTTTCTTTAGAAAGGACCCGCCGCCTCGGCCGGCACTATGAACAGCCCGGTTGCCTTAGTTAAATGACTGGGAGATGAATCTTTTAATCACCGTTGGAATTTGTCTTTGAGATATCAGGATGACTTTTTAAGCTTACATGTTATTTATTAAACTAGTAGGGTGGGTTGGAAACAGTATGTTAATAGTGTACTTTTGTGATTTGTGCGTTCGCGTCGGCCGTGGCCTTCCCAGCTTACCCATGATTATCCTGTAGAGTCTTGGTTTAGTTTTTTTTTTATGTCTTCCCTAAACGTTTTATCTTCTAGTTGGTGGGAGGCGTACCTTTGCCGTGCCTGCGCCTGCTCATAGCTTTGGTGTATTTTATCCATGCTTTATCCATGCGAAGCTTTCTACAAGATGTTTGCCGTCTACCAGTATTTGTCAGAAGGTCTGCTGAATGCTCTACACCTCTGTGCAGCCACAGTTGTACGTAGCTCCTTGTGTTAACTAGTCTCTGTATGAGGGCTTATTTTTGAAATTTTTTTTTTCACAAACGTTGTGAAAAATATCATTTATTTCGACGCCGTGCTTTAGACGGCTAAGCCTATTGTTGACTTCTGTGCTTAACCTTCTGTGCACGACCTGCGTGGATAGAGAAAGTTATTATTACGGGTTTGCAGCTATTGAAAATATTGGACACTAATGCAAAAATTAAGATGAAGTAATCCTAGATGAAGTAGAATAGGTGTTTTTCTAAAGTTAAACTGTTCGCTCTCTTCAGGCATTGCTTTTTATTTAAACTAAATTTTGTTTAGATGCTCACTAATTTTATTAATTTACGAACCTTATCATCGTTAGAAAAAAATCGACCAATGTTGCTCGAATTAAGTTTTTTATTCTTTGGTGCGCCAATCCGCAATCCGTTCTCGTTTTGCTTTGTCAACAAACCTCTGGTTGCATTTAAGGCCCTACGCTCTGTATAAGTGACCTACTTAGAACCAGAAGTCACCCTTACTATTTTTAATAATTGTTCGATTTAGCAAGAAGAGCTAAAGTTATATTTGCATACTATAATATTTATTTTTGTTACATTTTTGTTGTTGGTCGATGTAGCTTAGAGTGTCTCTTGTTTTGTCTCTCAGCTTCAATGTTTTTGTTAGACGTGTATCTATGTAACTTTTGCTTGCACCCGTTCACATAGATCTTTTTGTTACATGCATGTTTGTTTTTGTCAATGTTGACTTTTTTTTTTTTAGATCCTTCAGTTGATTGCCATATTATTGTTTTGCTACTTGTATTTTTCTTGTATGTCACTTGTATGAATAATTATAATTACTATTTGATTACTTTTGCTGCTGCTGCTTCATCATCAGACCAACATCATATTATTAACACACCACTGGTGTTATTATCAATATATAGTAAACTTAGTTCTAGCAAACTCTGTTCTGATGATATTTACCACATCATCATTTAGCTGTTTCTTCAACCTTATTATCTATTAAGGACTATACTGTAAACTTCTATTCTCATATCAGATTTTGGTTCCATTTAATGCGGTGCCAATATGTCACCCTGCTGCCTAGTAATATCTACATAATAAAGACATATTA
>NW_019214626.1:0-87746 GCF_002532875.2 Varroa jacobsoni
AAAAAAAATTGCGATAATGTACTGAAATTACAAATAAACAACCATCTTGAAACGAGACACATTCTCGTCTGTCAAGTGATTTTTTTTTCTATGATCGACCTCGAGTTGCTGTACGCTCTTTGGTATGGATGCAGATGTGTGCCCCAAAATGTCATTTGAGATCTGCAAAAAAATATCTTTGCAACATTATATACGATAAAAAGCTCTTTAACGCCACACCTGGCGATGGTGCTAAACCAAAAATTTACCTTGGCAGTAATAGCCCTCTTAGTTACGAATAATCGTGCTGAATGCCCAGTTTTCGAGAGGTTCCACATTATGTACTAGAACTGCCCCATATGTCGGGGCGTGCTTACACAACAAGATATCTCACCAAAGCTCTTCGACAGAAATCGATAGACGCCTATTATGTGCCTAGATAGAGGTTAGCAGCTAAGGAGGGTACGTTTTGCGATGCCTCAACTCCGCCAGAGCTATAAAACACATAGAGATGTCTCCTGAACTTAGCTGTGTTTTCAGATCGTTTCATCCACATAATTAATGATTCTCCTGCTCAAACAATTTTCAATAGTGATTATTTAATGTCTAAACCTGAAGTTTGAATGAATTAGATTTGGAATAATGAAAATCTATGATATAAAAGTAAATGTTCTTTCTAGCTTAACAAGTGTGTGCTTGAACTTAACTTACGATATACCAGGGATATACAGTAATCGTCCATGCAGAGTTTGAATAGCTCTGAAGGTGAATTTAGGGCTTATTTTCCCCGCTATGCATTTCTTATACACCATTTATAGACGTTTCTACTGATCGAAACATGGGTACGCTTTTGTGAGGTTTACGGATCGGGTCCAGTTCGCACATGCTAAGGTGCATACCGCTCGATGGTGCAGTAATAATATGTTTACCTGCTAAGCTTACGGACCCGTTTCTTGCTGGAAAATGTCAGCCGTCAAAAACAATATTCAGTAATGGGAAGTAAAGGCCGAAGCATTTACTTACATGCGAGGGTATTCTCTTCAGGTTTTGTTCATATGTGTCATATTATATAAGTCAACTTTCGTTACGGGCCATGTTCGCTAGTCTTTGGTGGCACTATTATTACGTCAGGCGCACTCTCAAGGGCACTCGATCCCTGTGTCGCATTCTTCCTACGGACGCTCCTAGGAGCCATGGTCCTAGGTCAACGACGAGAATTCAACCCCACGGTCGTCGACGTGCAATCGTCTGGAAGGTGGCGTTCTATTTGCGTCATTGATGTGATCTTCCAGTCAACAATTCATCGTACCCTTTTTTCGGTCTTTGTCTCTTGTGGTTCAGAGACCAGTGACGAGCCATTGGCCTGCATAAAGCGATACAACAGAGGGCGGTTCTCGTTCATGCGCCCATCAATCGGATAGATGAAAGAAATAGGCGCGAAAACTCCGCTGCTGCCGAAGCATTTAATGTACGTCGCAAGAGTGACCACCGCTGCCGAAGTAATACTACCGCTTTTCCAAAACGGCGTGGGGAAGTCGCGGCAAGTTGACTAAGTTAGCTGACTGGGTTTCTGGTGGAAGAGTCACCGAGTGCGATCCATAACTACGGTTGTGACGATTTACTTGCTGGATGGGCAAAGGAGGAAACGCGGGGACGGGGGGGTGGGGGGGGGGAAGAGCCACCATTCTTACTGCACCCGCGAGGTCGGCCGCGCGCTCTTCAATGAAAAGAACGCAGGGTTCTGGACTTGGATATCGGGAAGCTCTCGCAAGAAAAGACGAAGCGCTGTACCTGATCCTATGTGAGTTGCCCAACCTTAGGCCCAATTTGTGGTTTGCCTGTGACTTTCCCTGTAATGCTGTCGATATTTACTTGTTGTATATAAGTCGTTAAGCTGTATGTGTATTCGGGCGTGGGCTATATTCGACACTGAACTGTGTTCGACTAGCTTTCTCTATCTCGAGCTTAGTTTCCCATGCTTGCGCGCCGCTGTGTTGTGTATTGGCCTGATATGTATCGCCGGTGTTGGTAACACTGCGACGATCCAAAGGGCGACTAGCTAACCGGTCCATGCTAGCAGACATCAAACCAGGCTGAGTTTGGCAGAAGCCAAGGAACCCATTCTAAACGTGGACCGCGCTCTTCAATGTTACGTCACGCGCCGCCGCATTTAGTTTCGCTATGCGACTGACGCACGATCAGTAAATAGACCTTTTGGTTTTATCATGAAATAGTGGTAGCGCCAGCTAAAGTAATGACGGAATTAGCAAATAAGGAAATTGCAACGCTGGCAACTAAGTGACTTGGCATTGCCCCGCATAGTTGAGCTTACCTATAGATGAACATCATTGATGCTCTTTTGTCGATAGAAAGTAAGTGAATAGAGCAAATGGTTTTATACATCGACCTTTTGAAGTGAATTAAAACGTCAAAGCATAAAACCAATCGTCGACCGTTACGTCGAGTAGAATTGAGCTAGTCTAGAAGTTAACTAAAAAAGTATGGACCAAACTTTCTTTCTTCGCATATATATTATCTAATTTCCTATGGAGGATCTGTTATCTAAGAGACCAGTCGGCGCAGTGATTCCTCACGAGAGTGTACCGTGCTGATCCACTTATACTATAGACCATTAACATATGTCTTTTTAGTTACAAACAGTTACCACTCAAATTGTTTAGCATCGTACATAATCTCCTGCTCAAATGTATCTTCTGATTCGCGCGGGCCGAAAAGGTTACCGGTAGACGTAACTAAACAAGTCAGGCTAACTAAAACTACTTTGTAGACTTTCCTTTGATTTCCCGTTTGTTCGTTTTCGTCGTGAACGATTTGGGCTAAAAAACGATTGACGTGCCTCTCTACCGTATTCCTTTTTCCGTACGGACGCCGATGCGCGTGCGACCTGCTGGCTGTGATTCCGTGCCCATTACACGCCTATTATTCTTTCGCTTATGACAAAGCGTTGCTTTGATAACTAGGCCGCGTCGACTGCGCCACAACCGTAGCGCGCGTCAGCGGCGGCGACAACAAGCCTGGCAATGGCGTAAGCGGCACTTCGATCTTGCC
The DNA here is from genome assembly GCF_002532875.2 of Varroa jacobsoni. Classification (NCBI taxonomy): domain Eukaryota; kingdom Metazoa; phylum Arthropoda; class Arachnida; order Mesostigmata; family Varroidae; genus Varroa; species Varroa jacobsoni. The sequence continues at coordinate 3,049 of NW_019214626.1, forward strand.
TTTCGGCCATCGCCACATTCGTGTGCTTCCTTCGACGTAAGAGCGAGCACCCTATAGCCTGAGGGAGAAATAAAGCTTTAGAGACAGGCGTCCATTTTTAACCATTAGCCAAGTAGCAGTTGGTGCCCAACTAAAAAGGTCCTTCGACCTCAGTTTAACCGAATCACTTCTTTGACTAGTATCCGCGATGATGTCTGGTTTACGTCAAACTGCTTTCCTGTGCTTTGGTTTACGGCGCCGCGTTTTAGGTACGTCCCGACGTTACCACTCAACGTTGCTACTGTAGCAGGTCGTTTGTGTGGAACGCTTTCTCTCCCTTTCTGTGCTAGACTCTTTGATTGGCCAAATCTCTCCACGGCTTCTCCAGCAGCCAATAATGAACCCTGGAAGATTAGGTAGACATCGTGCGTGTCTATCTCACCTGTAATGCCGTGGATACCGCCATGACAGAACTGTTATTGTCTGGAACGAACGGAGAAACCATTTGAGCGGCTGCGTGCTAGTACTGAACGTGAAACAAAAATAGAGGTGATTCAGGAAAGAGCTACGTTTGTTATTTTAAGAACAGAGACACGCGTTCATGTCTGTGTGTCGTGTTTGAACGGACCCGCACGGATTTTCAATATAAAAATTGTAACTGAGATGGGAAAAAGAAAACCTACAGGAAATGTTCGTGTTTGAAGCAAACGAGAGGATCGCAGGATCAACGGAGCCTAATATAGTATTTTATGAGGGAGGGTAAGATGAAAAATTTTCGCGGCCTAAGAGATAAGGGTACCCTAGTCCCAACATAGGCTACCTAGGAAACTAGCCTAAGTGTCCCATGCCATCTGTCAAAACTACCCTCTTTAGCGGTCCGAACGCTGTCGGACCTAGTAGCGTGACCCAGTGATTTGTTCATTATGAGCCGTTGTTCTACTTAGGTTTCGATTTCTAATAGCTACCCTTTAATAGGACTAAATTATCAACGAGATAAAACAGGGTGAGATAATAATTGGCTTACTTTGCATTATATTATTCTGGATGAAAATTCCATTGTGGTTCATAACTTCGGAAGTCCTTGATGAATCATGCCACTAGGTCAGTGTGTCTACCGCAAAAAAGGTGTGATTTAGAAAATACTGTTTCTTTCCTTAACATAAGATTATAATTGACTCCTCTAGGATCTAGAGATGGCAAAGGAATTATGTTAGAACGTGGTCCTAGGTAGTGGACCGGATCCATCAATAGAAGTTTGTATCTGTAGCGTTCTCGTGGCTAACAGTGTCGTAGTGGTCGATTTTGTTTGGACTTCTCGCGCGCTTGTTTAGGCTCGCTAAGATTTATAGTAATAGTAAGAGAAGTGACTTTTTGCGTTGTACGAGCGCCGAAACGGCTTGTTTTATCGGCAGATTACGTTTTTGAGTCCCTGTCAGAGTACAAATTTGCCTGATACATTATTGAGCAGTTCGTGCAAAATCAACGAGCGAACGGTACAGTACGTGAGCAAGTGTACTTGTTCAGCACAGGAAAAGCTGTACTGAAAGGGACGTGTGCAAAGCTATTAGAAAGGAAAATTCAATTGGACAAAATAGGACGACGTGTCGGCTACCCCTAGAGAGATGCATCATTTTTCAAGGGGCTGAGGCTGTTAAAAAATATAGTGGTAGGAATTGGTGTGAATAAGAGGTACTCAGACTAGTGTTCTAATATTCTAGAAATTGCCGAAACATCTTTTATAATGAAATATTGCTTTTTTTCTTTAATTATTTGAAATTAGTTATTGTTAGTATGATTCAAAGCTACCCTTGTTTTGTAACAGAACGAGCTTGAAAGAGAAAACTAGAAGAAGCTATAGGAAAACATGCGCACCTGCTGAGATTGTCCCGCCTAGGGTTTACTGTTCAGCGAGAATCACTTCATACGTTTGTTGGCTAGAGGGTGCAATGAAGTTCTCATCAATATTACTGCGCGGTGAAATAATACTAATAACTTGAGCAATTTGATTCAGTTGGGGATAGATTTTTGGACCTGATCGTTACAAGTCCTGCGTTTCAACTGCCCATGAAAGCATTTTAGCCGATTCAATTTGGACTAGCCTGCAAGAGAGTCGCTTGACCTACGTTTAGTAACCGAAACTGTACTTCGCTGATCTGTAGCCGTTCTTTACCCTGAGTATGATAGTTCTTAGTCACTTTCTCTGATCCACCGGTATAGCTCACGAATACGACATGAGCTGGGAGCCATAAGAGCGTGCTGGCTTGTGGCAGATTCATTAGCCCCCTGTGATGTTTGTGAAAGCGGAACGAGCAAGGCAAAAGTAAAGCACGCCTTTCAAAAGCGCGTAAGAATTTGCACGCGGTGTTGCACGGCGTTTGCCTCTTTTTTTGACGGCTTCACGAACGGCACAACTGAAAGATGAAGATCTATTTACAAAAAAAGGCCAAAAAGAGCTAGCAGATGCTGTTTCAATTTCTGTTCATGGCTGATTTTGCTTGCGTCTATGCAAGCCTAAACCATCCTAAACCTGGCTTTTCTCTCTGGTCGTGCAGGAGTAGTGGCCACTCCTCCATACAACCACCATACACCACGTTTCTCTTAGAGCGGTGAAGACACCTCTTTGTCAAAGGTCCTAAGCAATGAGTGAGGTGAGTTCAAGGGTTGTATTTGATATAGAAAGGCTAATAAGTTGAATTCTGCCATAAGTGGCTGATGACCATTGAAATTTTGAGGGGTAGCTTTGTTCTCAGTACTCTCTCATTGGTGCGATCGTTAATGATTAACAGTAACTGTCTAGTAGTAGCAGTCGAAGTAACGATAACCCGGTTGCTGACTTGGTAACTCTAAGAGTAAATAGCATTTTGGTAATACTAGTACTGAGTGCTGTTACATGCAAATGTTAACAGTTGAAAAACTATAATAAAAAAAAAAAAAAAAAAAAAAGAGTTGAACAAAAAACCAAACAATGGAAAATTCGGATTATTCGGGACGATTAGTATTTATAATCAAATATTACCCTAAATAATAATTGCTAGATCGAATTATGTTCAGTGGCGCTGGAGGAGTGTAGCGGACACTGCAAAAACGTTCGGAAATTTACGTTAGCCAAAAAACGAACAATAAATTAAATGAAGTGTGGAAGAGTTGTTTTTGAATTACATATTCGAATATAGTTATTATGTCTAAATTTAAACCAATTCAAAGGCAACGCTCGCCTTTCCATCATGTTTCATCCTCGTATCGACTATAATGCGCAGGTGGCCATCTACTAATGCTAATCATGGATTTGGAGCATAAGGTTGTTCTAGACGAAGTCAGATCTCTTTGCATTCTGCCTATTCAGATGTGAACACGGCCATAGTTATGAGCAGCTTTACACGACGCATCTCCCACAACAGCAGCAGCTTATCTAAAACCGTTATCTTGTTGTTGTTATACCTATGGGGTTGCTGAAATATATCAAAATCGCTTGTCACCTTATTTTGCTACAAAAAATAAGCTACTTCTGTCATAACGCTTGCATGTCTTTCCTAGTTGCCTTTTGGACTCGACAAGTACTCCACGATGTCCCGCCCCAAATGGGCGGCTTAGGGTTGTTTCGTAAATTTGATCCACAACAATACCCCGCGCAAATGGCCATATCGAGCTTGGCACACGATATGCACCTACAAATCGTATGCGAAAAAAGCAGGTCCTATCATGGTTGAATGTTCCTCTTAGAACGAGCAGTAACAGAGGTGGCAGTTGGATCCCCCGATGAGTTCGCTGTAAGGACGCCAAGATGCCCTATGTCGACTGGCGCATGGGATGTAGAGGACACCGACGATGACGACGCTTATCTCTCTCGCACCAGTTGGTGGGAACGGCAGTTGCAAGCCGCGGGTTCGACACGGTAATGGACACGCAGCTAAAACTTGGTGGCCGTGATTTGACGAGCCCATCGATATTCGATGCATAGGGTATCACGCTATGCTTCAGAGATGGTACGACCCACAGCGATCTAGTATGGCCGGCATCCGTTGCTCCGTTCTCAATAAGAGACGGCGCATCGCGGACATCGCAACAGCTTCCGAGGAAGAACCATTTAGTCCTGTGAACTGTTGTGGTTCACGATGGTGCCCTACTAATACTCGGTTTGCCTTCAGAATATATCTCGTAATAAACATTATGTGGGTGCATGACATTGGCCCAGTGAAGGCGACTGGTCATATTCGCATCTGTGCTCGTCTCAGCTCACTAATGGTATCGAGCGATAAATTGAAAAACCAACTTATCGAAGGCCCATTCATAGTACCGATGTTTGTGTATCGCCATTACGCTCTGTCCAAAAAAACACCAAGGACTGAGCTCACTTTGTTGTTCTTATCGAACGTTCTAAATAAATATCTACAATAAATCATTCTAGAATCGGATGAGATTTCAAGCCATGTTATTACTTTAGCGTCGAAGTCGATAATGGAAAAAAAAACTCTAAAAACGACTTCAACAATGGTTACAGCCGACTGGACTAAATCCAGACACATGTCTGCGGTTCGAGAGGTCTCCTTTGGTAATAACGCCAGCTGAGGTAGCCCGTGAACGTTGCCCACAGTCAACGAAGCACGCAGGAAACGCGAGAGCATCTTGTATCCATCCGCTGTGTACACGTGTCGTTTGCGTACTGCATCCCCTTGCGGTTGTCCCATGCGCCCCTATATAAACGTTTGCAAATTGGCAATACACAGGGCACGATGCGTCGGACAATGAGAAGGCAGTAAAGGACGAAGAGCGAAAAAACAAAAAGTCACTAGCGACAGAGATAGACGATGATTTCGACAAAAAAAGGTAGAGGTCTATTGGAAAATTACAGCCGACTCATTACTCCATACCGTACGCTCCTCGTGGTTGTTAGTGAACCAACAGAGAATAACCAATGCCTACCGGAAGTGAGCCGGTCAGAGCTTTTCGGTCATCGCAGCTAGTGAGGCGGGTCGTTCAATCGACTACCGTCAGACAATATGAGCAGGGAGGCGCGTTTGGCCATTTCTCCCTTCGTTCCCCAGATTTCCGATTGCCCCTTGCTTGATCCGTTCGTTGAATAACATCGTGATACAGCATAGACCTCTGGCAAATGCTAAAGTCAGCCGTGTTCCTCAATCGCTAAAACCGCTCAACGTGTTGTGACGAACGTGAAGTAGTTAAGCAACGGCTTTTGCGCGTTCTGAGTTACGAGTGTAACTTCAAGATAGAAGTTACATGGAAGTTGTAGGATCCATAGCATACAGGAACAAAACAATAGACGCCGTAGCATCTCGAGCAATCTATGGCACTGACAATAATACGAACGTGCGTTGCCTAGTCGGGTCCGCTGCCAGCGGTACCAAGCGATTGAATGCGAAAGTTCGTGATGCTTGAGACAAACAATATGTTTGCTTGCTAAAGCCATTATACGATTGTATGGGTGCGGGGCTATTAAAGTATGTTTGATCGCGAGGTATTCAATGAAGTCGGCCTGGAGCTGAAAGCAACCTTCACTGAATGACTGAACGGCTGGGCGGCCGCCGAACAAAGTCGCGTCGAAAAGCGCCATGAATGAGGAGCGATGAGTTTGGCCGCTGTAGAGTGTAGACTCGACACTGCTTCTTTGCTATTATTGGTGTAGTTGTCCTTGTTCTTCTTTTTTTTTTTAATAAGTGCCATAAATTTTCTTTTTTTTTGTGAGCTGGATGCACTGCACAAGTCAAACTAGCAAAACGGTACTTGTCTTACTCAAATACTGCATCGGTAGATGTATTTTTTTTGCTTCGTCTGCATTGTTATTGGTGGTTATAGTAGTACTGGCGAAGAGTTCATTTGTATCGGATAGCCTGGCTAAACAGTGAAGGAGTACCTCTACACGGGGGACCCTTTGAGAAGCAGAACAAAGCAAATGCTCGTTATCGTTTAGACTCAATGAAACAGACTGCTTTACCCCTCACGAGTCACGGTCATCCAACAGGCCCGCTCTCAAACGCTCCTACATCATGTACCTATTAATTGTTTATGGTTGTTCGTAATAAATCATCAACACATAAGGAGCTAACTTATTTTCTCGCCTTTGGCTTGATTGCCGGAAGGCCAACGAGGTAGGTGCAGCATTCTTCTAATATGCACTTATTTGTCTGTCATGCCGCTGTGCCTTCTGGTTATTATGTTTTGTAATGCTGAGGGGGGTTTAGTTGATGTATTCGGAACTCTTCCAGTACTTATCTGTAGCTTTGTGTTGGAATTTTTCCCATACACTATGCACGCTCCTCGCGAAAAAGACACTGGCGTTTCTAGTTTTTTGGGATGATCGTATCTTCAACCAGTCGTCAAAATAAAGAACTCGTTGTTGTATAATGGCTTGGCCGAGAAAAAAGGAGCGAGAATTAGAATCTAGGGTTTGCAAGAGTGTATGTTGTGGCAGACTAACAGAGACATGCAGTACACGTAGTGTGCCATAGACCCTGACTTGTGCGGATTTCCGAAAAGACGGTTTGTCTCACATCGTCCAACGCATTTGGACTTCGCATCACCAGTATGAAGTGACTGCCAGCATAAAATGAACGGTGACTCGGTCTAGTTATACACTGCACTTGAAGTCGAGGCAGCTTGCCATAGACGACGACCACGATGTAATGGTTCTATACAGATGTTGGGTTTTCAGATGTAATTTCGACAGCAAACGCAACTATATGTGAAAAAATAAGTTTGTAACCGTCAGATTCAGCCCGATCTTTTGCGTTTATTTAAGTTAATTAACTTGTGACGGAATTGTTTTCACGCACCTAAATTAGATGACACGTAAATGCAAGCTATCATAGCTTCGGCGCTTATGATTTATCTGAATCAATGAAGAATACGCTTTTCACTGTTAACAGTATTCATGTTTCGTTTGTTAAACAATTATCATATTTCCTCACAGCCTGAATAAGGTTCGTTCAAGTACTTTTTCCTTGCTTGTATCTTATCGTCAATATTCCCGCATTTATACGCTCCATGGTGCCAACACGCAAAGTCTTCTTGAGATCTATTGCACCCATAACTAAGGAGGCAATTTTGCGCACAGAGGCAACGCATCAAAACAAGCAGGAAAGCCGTTGGAAGTGGAAAGGATGTCTTTTAAATTTGATTGAACTCTCTCTGATGAATTAACTCGAAGATATATAACCGGGCTAAAAAGATGAGTTGAGAAGATTTCAGAGCTTCCGTGGCTTTTTTCATATGCTCGGAGTAGGAACGGGAAAGGGGCTGTTAACGGGATAACATGGGGCACGTTCAGCGATGGGCCTGCGAGACATTTTTTGCATACGTCGCGCTGTTACCAGCTACCAGTTTGAGAGACCCGGTGCCTTTATGTTACTCCATATACCGCGTCGGCATACGGAATTACGACACTGCTGTAGCTTCTGCGCCTCTTTTATGTTGCAAATAAATATCACCGTTAGCTTACACATGCCACTTACGATAATGGTCTAAGAGCAGATTTCTTTTCCCGTCCGCACATTTTTATAGAATCGGGTCGTGTATTAACTTACGAGTTATTGTTCCACCACAGAACTATCAAGTGAGATTCGTTCTTATAGGCCACATACGTAGACACACTTCTTAAACGGGAACGTTTTTCTTCATTCGAAAACAGTGTTTTTCTTTAAGTTCGTCCCCGTTTTAATAGTCGATAATTTTTTTTCAACGGAGTTTGCCTATCTGCAAAGATCTCTGAAAAGCGTTTCGGTAGGTTTCATTCTATTTGTGAAACACTTTCAGGAATATAGGCACTGACAATTCAGAAAAATAAATATACAAAAAGTCTTCAATCTTATTTTTAAACGCCAGCAATAATTTCGGTAGTTGGGTGGTCTATTGTATATTGTTGGAAATTATCTAACTTGTTTAACGTTCGCTTAGGGGGTTCGGCTGTGAAAAGCTGATGTGAACCCTGTGGGGTGGTCGGTCAGACGCATTCCCTATTTCCACCCAACTGTTCGGACGAAGACGACTCGGCAACGAGTCTAAACGAACCGCGCCCCCGATAATATATAAGTTTGGTCCCATAGTCTGCGCTATGCAAATGCGAGATCACATTGTCCTTAGCAGTAAATAATAACATGAGGTATCGACTTCGCTAGCCAAAATCACAGTCCGTTCTATAAAGAAATACATTCTCTTTATTTTTATTCAGTGCGTAACATCTGCGCACAAAATAATTAGTCACATAAATATGACCACACCCCTAACCCACGTTATTTCACCTATGGGAACCATGTGCGCCAACGATAGAAGGGCCTTCAATTAACATTGTCTCAGAAATTGGTGAATCGTAACGAGCCCCTTCATGCCAAATGACAGAAGAGCCTTTAACGAATGCAGCGGTGTAATGTTTTCTCCCCCGCGGCACCGGTTGCTTTCATCGATAACATTAAATAACTACCGACTCATATAGCCCCACCCTCCCTGTACGGGGCTACCATCATGAGCGACCCGCTGACCAGTACAACCCTTTTGTAGGTCGAGGCCAAAGCCCACAAACAGGATCCTCTGCATTTGGGGCGGCTTGACACGGTCGTAAGTACTTTAGTCGTCGTTAGACAAGTGGCATACAAAAGATGACATTTTATCTAATATTTTGTTCTACGGCTAGTCTACTGGTATATGGCTAAAAATAACACAATAGCGTACGTACCGTTCGTAGAGAAATGGACAAAGTGTCTTTAACCATGTTGATTTAACAACAAAGTATTTGGTAGACTGGTACAATACGAGATAATGGTAAATTTTACGCTGGTATGATGGTAATGATAAAAACTAGCCGATAGCAAATTTATTTTGTTGTTGGTTATCCTTTTGATAAGCACGCTAAACCGTCTAATAAACCCCGGCGTACAACGTATCACTTTACATAACTACAGATACCAATATTAACGTAAACCCACATTATTCAGATATAATAAGATATGGATGAACTGTGCAATGAACAAAAATTGATGAAGCTAACTCTAATGATTATTAGAGTTCTTCAGTCATTCCGAAACCTTCCAGGAGATTTGTGTTCAGCTAGCTTTATTCAACTCTGGAAGTATCCTGCTGACTATGATTATTTAAATACCCCCTTTCACTCACATAGTGTACATCCAACTTACATATATATACATATGGTAATATATATATATATATACACATATGGTAAATTGTATTAACTGGATATGGGAACATGAGCTTGAATTGTCAATTGATCATAACTGTCAAGAAAAATTCTTCTCAGACTAACCAAGTGATCTTTAAGTTTAGTGGTTAAGTGTACACAAAGTTACATAAAAGCGCGCCGAATCAGTTGGCTACTCGTAGCTTTAAACACGAATATGTTTAAAGCTACGAGAGCTAAAGGTCCGATGGGGGAAATTCCCTCGAAAATACCCGATATTCTTAAAAGCAGGTGTGTTTTTCCCTCAGCATCAAGCACCAATTGTGTCAACAATGGTTGTTTTGTGTATTCAGTTTGTGTAGGCGCATGGCACTGACCCCCCAGCTTGAGATAGCGCCGATTATCACTTGAGGGAGAACCTCCAAAACAGTACAAGCACATTCTTAAAATTTCTGTTTCATATCTCAATCGGAACTTGAAGGTTAAACTGTCTAGCTTTCCCAATGGTAGATTCAGATCAGTTCTTTTTTTAATAACCTTCATAAATAGTTAGTGATAACTGTTTGAATTATAAAAGCTTCTTCACATCATTCGCTGCCCACACATTGCCAACAAGGCACTTTCTGAGCCATAATAACATTTTCGTCCTAATATAGCCTTTCGCTAAAGTCAGGAAGCTTATTACAATCTCGGAGCCGTCGTTGACCTTGAGGGCCTTGTCACGTGGAATGTCGCGTTGTCTCAATTATTGACCAAAGACTTCCTCACAACTGATATACTTTGACTAGATTCGGACGAAGTTAACAGAGCACATAGATGGTGTAAGTGTCAGTCAGATATTGAATATCTTCGAAACTTGAGTTTTACACGTTGGATGTCTAAACTACTTATCGTCTACGTAGTCATACGCCTGAAGACCTATCGGGTAATTCTCATTAGGCTCCACTAGTTAACTGGCCCGCTGGTCCGGTCTTGCTTTAAGCATTTGATCGTCCTAAAAGCTTGTCTATTTTTAAGGAAGTTAATAGAAATACAAGCCGCTTGAACGGAACTGTACCTAATTCTGAAGACGTGTCGCGATGCTGTCTGCACACAACAAATAATGTGAATTCAAAGATGGTCTCAAAGTTTGACCCAATCTTCAGACCCCAGTTTTCTCTCTACTGTAAAGACAACCATCATCCAGCGCTGATATCATTTGTGTACTTTCCGTTGTAATGCCGATCATTACCTCCGTCGTATTAACGTCCAACGCAGAGGCATCCATACCTAATGATAACAGCCTGTCGCCTCCATGATCATTGTACGGTTTCTCTATCTTCATCAACGTAGTTTGTTGACTTTTCCCTCTCTCGTTAATGACGCCCCCAGTAGATGCCAACAGGGCACAAAGTCATGCCGGTGTCGTCGTCGTCTTAGCCTCTCGACGCGATAGTCCTTCTGCTGACTGCACACAATACGAGTAGAACAAAGCAAAGATCGTCAACAAAACTCACTTATCCAAATAATCGATCGCAACACTCACCGTAATCCGTTCCACTGAAGCTCTTTCTACCTGCGATTAAAGAAAAACGCGCCACTTTCCTCCATTTTGGATAAAAGCATACTGTCGTCTGATGAAATGTCTAGCGGGTATATTGGACGTAAAATCCGAAACATGGAGAACAAATTCTTATTAGATGACGAAATGGAGCCCATTCTTTTGATTGTTTTTGTTTCTTATATCAGGTAAGCCGATATCATTTTAGAACCATACTGCCTACACTGTCTGTAAGATTAGTCCCTAAGCGAACAAAGGCGTGTGTTCATGGAGTGTTTAAACAGACGTGATGGCAGCGATAGCGACATTCGGGCACAACTTCTGTAGTCAGGGGCAACTGAAGTTGAATATTTTGCTTCGTATTATATAATTCGATGTAGTCATAAAAACACCATTAGGTATTTCTTTTTTTCCCTTTACGAAGCTGTTGACATCCCTACAAAGTACCTCTACTCTGCCCCGTGGCTGTATATGACGCTTCTAGTGGGTAAATAAGCTATGGCAAAGTGTATAATACAGTTCAACAGAAGCTTCTGCAGCTCGCATATATGGATATTTACATAAATTCACAAATGGCAAACGTTCCCTGAGACTCTTTCGAAACGTTTAGATTCACCTTTACGGATACAGTTGTGCCACGGTATCCGTGCATATGTAGAAGATTGCACGATAAGTACCACGTTAAGAATATTTGTGAATAGTTTCTCTCCATCCACGTTCTAGATGTGAGAAGGTACTTTGTTTTTGCAAACTGATTCGCCCACTCTTTGTAGTGCGTCAATAGGCTACAGTGATAATGGCCAGGTTGCTGATGCTACCGCTGTTCGTATAGCGGGCGAAGGCAAAACCAAAACGATGCACTTTTTCTTTTGGATTGCATAGTTGCCTTAATTTTCTATTCTACGGAGACCTCTAGATACCGTACTTCTTTTAGAAGAAAAGGTCCCGAGCACTTTCCATGTTTCAACCTAGCCCGTCCGCTTGGTTGTCGGTCTCATCTACAGCCAAACACAGAATGTATCATACCTCCCAATAACATATACACTGACGAAAACCACACCCATCCGATCATTTCATCCTCATGAAACGTAGGACCACGAACTCACCGCGTGACCAGAAAGGACAAGCCAAGCTCCCCCGCACTTCGGTGAGACTGGATCACTCACGTCGGCGTATAGCATAAGCCGTGCAGTACAGTTTCACAGCTACTTGGCCTTAGGGTAGATCCAGCCGACATGATCTATTTGAGAAGCATCGCGACTGGTCCTAGTCCATGAGTCATTGGGGCGCTGACTGCCAAAACACTAAATCAGCTAGTAGTCAAGGCGGGCTGGGTGGCAGGATTGTTCGTGGTTCGTTCAATGCACTATCGGTTTAGCCATGCTGACCGATTGTAGCGACACCTACTCGACGTGTTGGTGATGGTTTCTTTATCGTTTGCTTATGCGTTTTTCTCTACATTGGTTCTCCGATTCGTCGAGCAACTGACTTTAACGAAGCACGTAGTGACTCTACAAACGGTCATCAGGTGTAGCGCTGTTAGGAAAAGAGCAAGGCAGTCCTCCCCAGACAAGATACATTAAACGGGCATCGGGTAAGGTGCACACACCCGCAGGGGTTTTGAGGTCATTATCTATAATCAGTTCCGGGAAGTGACTACGTCTACTACTATACGAAATAAATTCAACTCACCAAATTAGTCATATGCGCGTATTGGTAAAGAGAGTTTGAGAAGTTATATTTTGAACACCAGGTGGTTCAAGTTATCTTTGGTTTTGCTCTGTTTAATGAAATATAATTGATACTTAAGTCAAAAGCTGAAAGGGCTGAAAGCTGTTGTCATAAAAGCTAGACCTTATCCTTTAAGCATTAATATAATGAAATGCATGTCTACAAATTACATTAGGAAATTAGGATGAAGGAAATCTTTCCATCCGAAGATATTCACAGTTTCCGTTATTGCCATTGCCAAAAAGCTAGACCCTCTTTATGGCTTTCACATTTTCAATGACATGTAATGCAACTTTTTATGCAGTCAAAAGACAGAAGGCTATTTACTTACTAACCGTTGGCACTGGTTAATACTATTTAGGTCGAATATATATACTGCTACGATGATGCTATATTCAAAGCGATTTGTAGCAGACGTAAAGTCTTACCACAAAGAATTTATCAATAAAAAGAAGCTCTCTGTAGTTAGCCTTTACGGGGCGAACTTATAGATTGTTAATTAATCTCATATGAACAGTGAACGTGACGGAAATTAAGTTCAGTGTTTGTAGCTGCAAAGGTTCATCTGAAGGGTACTGACTTTTTTTTTTGGGGTAAATGCGATCTTACTTTGATGATCTCGATATCCGTGTGCCCGTTTATGATTGAATGCGCTAGAAGTTCGACAAAAAGTGGAAAGTACTCTTTTAGGCTATAGGGTGCCTTGTATGGCATATTATCTCGGTACCCAAAAAAATATAACTGACTAGTTTAGAGCCCAAGACGAACTTCGTTTTAATATATGCATACTCAGAATACACAAAGCCATGGAAGTTCAAAAAAGTGCCCTCTCAGATATTTCTGATCAGTGTCTTATACTATTTTGATGTCTATGCGAACTTGCTGTCTCTAAGAGAGTGTTGGCAACTAAAACGTCTCCGATTATGTTATGGCTAAATGGTATAGAGGTATGAATAGACTCGCGATCAATATGAGCCAAATTTTATTTGGGTGGTTTCGCATACATCGCGTTTAGGTCTTAGGACCTCGTACACAACATGACGGCAACGTTTTGTTGACTCAATTTTCGGATGTTAAAGTGCTGTAGGCGGCTGTACTGTACTTTAGAACTGTTGTTTACGGGATCCCTTTGGATCGCCACTCTCTTTCATGTCTGTGTCTGGCTCCCAGGCCTGGTTCGCCAGCTTAGCGAACGTTTCGCGTCAATGACCGCCCGCACCATCTGGCGACCAAAGAAGCCGTTAGAAGTCGCTGGCAGTGCTGTCGTCCTAAAATGAACCGAACATCTACAGCATCTGACCTGTACGATACGTAACGTGTCGCTCTGTTCATCGTCGTTTCAGCGCTCGATAGGATTGTGGCTACGAACGAACACCGCACGGAAGAAAAATCAAAAACAGCAAAAAGGCAGAAAACAGCCTACGCATGCTGAAGGTCGAGCGAAAGGCGGACATTAGCCTCGAGAAACAATGTTGTCGCTAACCCCCCGGTGCTTTATTCTGAAACGGGGGAGAAAAGTCAGACATCGTAACTACTTCCACTTTGTTCCTCTGACTTCAGTATATATCGTCGAACAGTCGGTGACCGAGGTCGTCGGCGCGTGGCGCTCTATCGCCCCAGCAAACACAGCAGCTGAATGGGTACAGAAACGAAGTCACACGAGGCTTTGTACTATGGGTATTACATTTGTAGTACGCATTGTGTATACAGTCAACAAACAATGTAGTAAATGAAAACCTGGCGAAGTCTATTGCGAGTGCAAGTCATCCAATGGCATGTATTGTAATAAGATAAATACACAATGCGGCGTAGCAAGCCGTATGCCTATGATTTATGTATTAAAAATAAGCATTGATAAAATAGTTATTTAGTAAAATATCAATTAGATAAACCTGTTATAGAAACCTGCGAAAAAAAATTACATTTAATAAAAATGGATTACGCAAATGACCCAAACGTCGCTAGACAATTTGAACAAAAGCCACTAGGTAGTTGCAGAGTTTTTGTCTCATAGTCGCTAAAATAACAGAAAATACGCCAATTATCGTAAAAAAAAAGCAAATTTGTAAAAAAAAAAAGGGCGTCCCAACTAGAACTGTTTTGAAGAGAAACCTCGTAACCTATTGCTTAGACGTTTAAACGACACTATGTTCACCATGAAGCGCTGACCTATGCATGTACTCCCTACGATTTCCGGAAGCGTATCAATAAATCTCAGTTTCTTCTCGGGAGGTCGAGCACAGTAGCTTGTACTGTTTACTCCACGAATTTCTAGCAATATTTTAGATACACATCAGGATAAACGTTTGCATCCAAACACAAGCGCGCAAAATGGCAAATTGGTTGTTGGTCTAATTACAGGCGCTGATCACCAAGGCCATTCAATGACGGTTGCATCGACTATGGAGCCTGCTAGATTATCAAGCAATAGGCTAACAGATCGGAGATCTAGATCAGAGAAAAGCCAATCAGGCATGCATATTTGCTAAAACGAAGCTTCTAAAAACTGCTACACATCAACCGGTACACGAGACACCAATCAAAGATTTGCCTCAAGCCACGAATTAACCGAACCAATCCGTAATAATCCATCGAATGTATTTTATACGTGGGCCTCGATACGCGCCTCGATCCTAAGGGAAGCCTTTTCATCGTTGCTACAACGTCTTTCTGCTCGTTCAGTTTTCATTTTACTGAATGGTGTACCTCGTGCTACGGTCAGTTGAGCGAAACACGTCTTCTGCACCCTTTGATAGGTGATCGATGTGAACTGCACGTGTGTTCGATTTATCGAGCAAGCACGACGTGGTAGCCATGAAGCAGCTGAGTTTGTGTTGTTCTCTCTTTGAATCTGCCTGTAAATATCATGTAACAGGCCATGCGCAAGCCACGCATCGTATTATCGTCGTGACCGCGCTGGCTAGTATTTACTTTCTGCGTCCTTCCAGTGCGGATATCGCACCAAGGGGAAAGCGCAGAAGCTATGGATACGCGTTCTAAGAACGGCTAACCTACCGTTCCTTTGTCCTTGTTAATAATGAATGCTATCTTTCCTTATTTTTTCTAACTGGAAAAAGGAAACACAGTAAGAAGTAAAGGAGACTGAAGCTAGTAAAACTTTAGTTAGTCTGTTAATGTTGTCCCCCATTAGTTTGTATCGAAGCACCAAAGTTCTAGTTGCGTTTTTACCAGATAGAGTAGTGTGTGGATGGTCGACATCGCTCATCAGTGACCCAAGGCGTCGTATACATTGAGTCAGTCAAGGTCTTTGACGGCACAACTGCTGGCGGTAGTCGAGCAGTGGCGTAAGTGCGCTGAAATCAAAGCTACTCAATGTGACCGCCTGCTCCAGTCCTTCATAGTAAGCGATACCCTGCATCATGTTTGGATGCATACCAGGAAGCCATGTGCCACAATCGATGTAGCTTCAGCTTCCGTGTTAAGGCTGAGAGGGGCAACGCCCTTGGGGGGGGTGTTCGGAGCGTGCGATTTTTCAAAGAGGTTTGTAGTGATGTTTTGCGGCGTGGCCTACTTCTGAAGGCACTTGTCTTTTGGACGCTGTACACAACGGTGGTCGGAACCCAAACCTCAAAAGGTTCAACGATGTTAGCTACACTGGAATCGACATCAGCCGCTTTTCGTAGTAAGTACATTGGTCGGTACGGCTTTTTCCACAGGTCTATGGGGAGACAGAATTGAACAGTTTCCAATGCGGTGAGTAATAGTTAGAATAAGTTATGAGGACACCCTGAGCAGATTCTTGGTCTGAGCACTGGAATTAACTGGCGACACGATAAGCGAATCTCGACAAGAAACGTTGTTGAGACGTTCTGCATCCGTGTATCAAGTGGGATTGCCGGTTTGGTGCTTCAGAATCCAGTCTAGGTTACGAATAATCCGCACTACTGTATCTATATATCGATAGAGAGCTATTGTAGAACCTAAAGGTTAACGCTTAACTTTTGTTAGCGTGAAATTGTCTTTCAGTTTGAAAAAGGTGAGCTTTCAAATTAAATACATTCGCGAATAATATCTTCTGGCAATGGCTCCCGTGAAAGTGTTACGCAAAGCTTTAAGCCCAAAGTTTTTTAGTTATTTTTCTCATCGATAATTGTTGAAAATCTTGGAAAAACTACGCACATGTCGTCCTACACAATGGCTTAAGTAAATGCAAATTCTGTTCGTCTAAAGACGAGCGTACGCTTAGAGTAGATATTCTCTGGTATAGTCTGACCTATATTGAAATAAACAGAATAGATACATCTTCCGTAACCATAGTGAAAGGTACATTTTCTGGTCTGTTTGTATTGCAAGCTTCACTTTAAACGACAGGTACGTCTAGCATACAAAGAATTTAATATACTCGTTTGGTTAGATCTTTCGCGGATTCGACGAAAGTTTCTAACGATAACAATACATCAATCATCTGACAATAATACAGTTCACCATAGTGTGTGATGTCAACTTCTCGGACCTTCAGTACAATGGTAGTACCGCATATTTTTAAGACTAAGTCTGTCTTCATTCATTTAATTCGGACGCCGTGTCCACTAACTGACGAGTTCAGGATGTTCTATCATTTGCTCACAAAAGCGTGATTACCACTCGTTGGAATGATCAATGAAAATTAGATCACAAAATGAATACACCATATTGGTCGGACATGTACGCTTTTCGAGTCGAGGCGCCAATTTTTAAACGCTATGTTTTGTAAATAACATGTCTATGTGAATTGCCTGATGAGTACACGCTTCCAATAGGCCAAGTGGCACGGTTTACTAAAGCAATAGTGCCTCTGATAATTGGGGCTTGAAAAAAATGGTCTAAAGTATCCGTTGGTACGCTAATGACACGGTTCAGACCGAGTGTTGAGACACTAAAAAATGCTAACAGATATTGATGTGTACATTCTAGTACGTCCAAAAGATGGCTTTTCACAGTAAACCATCAATAAGATCCAATTCCGAAAAAAAAAAAAAACATTTTTTCAAGGACGTAGCCAATGCTGGAATATGTATTGACTTGACTATTAATTGATCACTGTTATCATTCTCGTAGTTATTTGAGTGCGTCATTTGTTAAGACCTTACATAGCAGCTCGGAAAACCGTTACCGACGGATAGGTTTCGTACCTCGCGATTCGGATTGCTCCCGAAGTTGACTTACGAACGAAATATTATCAACGAGATAAACCGGGTTGAATGCCTAAATGGGCGTAGGTAAAATGTCTAGATAGACTAGTAAGGAGACAGATATTTTTTGGTACCATGTGTACATTTTCTGATCTAAATTTCGACAGCAGCTCATGGTGCGAAACGACGGCCTTCTGGAAGAAAAACAAGACTCTTTTAAAACATTTTGTTGGTATGTTATTTAAATTTATGAAATAAAAACATTTTCGAACATATTGCGGAACATATCGCTTGAGTCACTGAGAAAAGCAGGCCCAAGATCAACCTGTAATACAAGTGTTCTAAATAATAAGATCATAACTCAGTTTAACAGGGGATTTATAGTACTTGATACCCAAGACGTTTTTAGAGGGCAGATGACACGATCACAGTATGCAAAAGTGCAAACACGACGCATTGCTTCAACCCAATGAAACGCATCACATAGCAACTGAATTGCTTAATAATTGTTTTATCATGGGATGTCGGCCAAATGTTAGTACTATACATTGTCAAAATGATTCTCTCAATTATTTCCAATACAACACATAAACATTTCGTCACGTGTGGTACGGCCAGTGGTGCGAAGTGCCCCATATATTTCACACCTCGTATTTCAACCAGTTGTGAAAATGCTTTTCGTCGAATTGATTCGTGTTCATCAACATATCACGCAATTCCGTCCGCTACAGTCGAGGTGCGCGGTCTGTAAATTTTACGTTACAGCTTTTGTCGAATGGAGCACTAGCCATGTTTCAGCTCTTAATAGATAGACCAATCTGTTATATTATAGCTGACCTATGACGTTGGTATGGCCAGCGTTTTATCGGACTAACTACACCATCACAAGTCACCCTTTCTCCGGCAGGAAATAAGTTGACTTCCAAGATCCGAAACTTCTATAACTGTCGAATTCCCTGTACTGCCTCTTTTTACTTGATGGTTGCACTACTATAGAGTTCGATCAGGCTCTCCTGATTTCAGTCTACGGATCGCTCAGACCCCCGTTGTGTAACCACATGACTATGACGTTATCTACTGCTACAGCTGGCGGATTGTTTCGAAGACGGCGGCAACTGAGATCACGCACTGCCGCCACTGCCATTGGCGCTATTGTGACCTGTGATGGACTAACCATACATGAGTAGGATCGCGCGACTGGATAACGCTGGCCTATCTAACTGTACTCTTTGCTGGCAGCACAGCCGACATCGTCTTCGCTAGTGAAGCGTATACACAGCTGGTCTCCGGAGCGTCGCGCAGGCTTTTGTCCTCTCGTCGGTTCGACGGTGTCTCGCTCTCGATGGAACGCTTCAGTGGTTTGCGAACGTAGCTGGGCAGCTTCGGTTTGAGCTAGTTTCGGGTGGGAAGTGCCCTTTTTAGACGCGCGGCATGCCGCTGCGACGCCCTGCCCGGGGGCCGCAACAGGACAATAGTACCAAGCAGCGCTGTGATTGCTACCACACAGGCCGCTACTGGTGTATGGCTGCCTTTTCGAGAAAGTTCGGCGACACCACTAAATCTAGCGGGAGGCTCGGACCAACTGTGGCTGTACAAAATCGGGACCTAAATTAATTCACTGGCCACAAAAACAAATACAGAGAAAAATGCCAGGAAAAAATAAATATATGTATATATATGAGTGGGAATAGGGCTTTTTCGTCCCTTGTTAAGCAGCGGAACTTCCCCCACGCAAACAACAGTGTCGTTAACTATTGAACCGTTTTTATTTGTCTATCAAGAAGCAAGCACAGAGTAAATTAAGCAAACGATCTTCTGTTGGGTTTGGAAATATAAGTGCGAGACATTATTATTAATATGGAAACGAACTGGAATAAAGAACAATGTTTCTGTGTACAACTTGATCGGTTGTCTTGCTTGTAGGTGTAAGAATCGAGATGAATCTAGCTTACAAACTACACTAAGATGAAATTGCATTTGTAGAGCATTTATATCAACCGCGGCGCTTCTATTAATTATACTTTATGTCGTCACGTTTTTCCGGCAAAAGAGATACTTCACAAGCCCATTTACGATAACTATGTGTTGCCTGTAATCGCTCCCACCGATCTTAAGAAAATAAGGCGGACGCTATAGGTATCCATCGGTGTTGTCGCTTGTTACTTAACGGCACCGTTTGAAATCTCTCGCGTACCTATTTTTTTGTGAAAATTCAAGCCAGATTATTATGGAATAATAACAATGTAAGCCTATTCTTTGCCCTATTTGACGACTCTACAAGTCCATACAGTTCGGAGAAATGTGGGCCAAAATTGCTTCAGTAAAAAGATATTGACGATGTATTTGCTATAGGACGCGTACACGAACGATCGGTCGATTTAATAGAAACACTTAAAAAAAAAGTTCCCTCATTATGAACGATATGATATGAATATTCTTATAACCTTTCAACAGACGGATGCTATTCATCGAGCAGAACCCATAGCCAAATCTATGAGAAATTATTAACAATTATGGAGCTCAGTCTAATTCAACACCCCCGTCTATATAGTAGAAAAAACTTGATAAAATTCCATAAAAGCTGACTATGCTTCTCTATCTCTTGTAGCAAAGCTGTGTTCTGTAACCTAAGTGGCTTTAGCTTGCAGAAGTAGTCATGGCGTGGTTATTGGGCCTAATTTGTTTCTGGTGTGAGGAGACAACTGAACAGCTCCTCAGTCCTAATGTACCGCCAGACACGCCCCTTCCACCCTTGGTATTTGTATAGGACAGGCGCCCCTGGCCTTCTTAGGCGGGCAGACTCCCTCGAGTTCCCCAGCTATTCCCTGAGGCATGCCAAGTATTCTTTCTACTCGGACGCAGTAAACGGCGCTGTAAGAAATCAAGTTAACCACAAGTGGATTAAGTACTACTCGCCTTTTCCAACTATATTGCCCCACATTAAGCACAAGAAGTCCCCGACTATAACTGGACAACTCGTCTTCATGAGCGGCAATCGTTCCGTTCTCGTGGCTAAGACATGTAACCGCGACTCTCCGAGGTTCAGGGGTGGAACCCCTGTCTTTCTTCTTCGTCCGATAGGGTTTCAGCCCGTACCTTTCAAGGATAGCAATTTCGCCTTATATGACACGATAATTTTACCTTTTTACCACGTGGTAGCTTTGCCATTACACAACAGAAAGATTTTGAAGTGTTTGAATACCCGGAATATTGCTTCTGGAGTTCATTTGTGCGCAAATTACAACACTTAAGAAAGCTGTGTGGATTTTGTTTGCAACATAAAAATAACCCTTTAGCGCTAGTGCGGCATAAAATATAATTTATGATTATATTGCTATCTTAACAAAATACATTGGCTGACTGTACTAAGTCGCTATCGGACCCTTCTGGTCGCAACTACTGGAGAATGCTTCTTATCTTGCAATTTTCTTCAAAATCTCTACCTAATAGTTGATCACCTTGAAATACAGCTTAGCACAGAGAAAACAGTGAACGCACCCTAGATCTTGACGATTCGAGCTAAGTTCCCATATCAGTCTTAGCTGTTAAATCCAACAGTAAAGAACGTTTTCTAAAAGAAAAACAGGAAGGAAAAATATTTTATAACATACAGCTTCTTACACGTAGTTTAGAAAAACATTTCGCAAAAAACAAAGATGGAGAAGATTCTTCATTCTGCTGGGACCCGAGGACTCGTCGTTTTCAGTTTTGGCGTGTTATGGGCTCACGCTCCACCAGATAGATGCTCTCCAGAGACATGCAGGACCCCTGACATTTGCCTACCAGGACACACACCTAAACATCATCACATCATATTAGGCAGAGCCGCGCCTGGCAACCTGTCCCATTAAGGACTTCCCACCAAGGTGGTCGGTTCAGTGGTGGCACCTAGTTGATTTAACGTAAATATGCTAGCTATATTAGCTTTGTTCAATTGGACCGCCTAGGTCGATAGCAGGGCTGGTTGTGTCGGTGATAATATCATAGACTAGTTGGCCGCCCATGTCGTCAGGTCAAATAATTGCAAATGCCTCTTGCTTACTAATTTACTACGTTAAAATTTCTATACCGTGTTAATATACCGCATATAGTAGTACGACCTCTACGCCGTAAAGATCCATGCGATTCCGTAGTTTTGCCCTGTATATGTGATTGTCTGCCCGCTGATTTTGTGTTTGCCAGCGTTGACTTTGCGCAAGGTGGATTCGAAAATGGCGCATACATACGGACAAATTAAATGATTAATTTATCTTTTCTCATTTACGTTTGAAATTAAACAATATATTAGGTAAAATGTTCTGAAATTAACGCGTAGAGTTATTTAAAATGTCTAACGATATCTCTGACACCTTCGATGGACTCTGATCCATAGAGTAACGATCGTATCCGTACGTGTACGTAATATGTATACGCCCTTCACGCTTTAAACAAAAAAAACAATTCGAGTTCAGATTGTTTACGGTAAGGGCGTGGCGAGTACCCTGCAATTTGAAGAGTATATTTAAATATGCAGATGCAAATAAATGCGGTCTGCCTAATTCGTGGTCGGATGCACTATCGAAATGTGCCTAACTGATCGTACGTAATCCAGAAAATCTTTTGCTGTTTTTCAGCTTAGATCGCAGCTTTATCTATCAGTATATTCGACTCTTCAGAAGCGGCTAACGCAAAAACAAATGACCCACTACAATCGATTGTTGCCCAAAGTTACAGAAGGCCATTTGTTCAGAAGGACTTCTCAAGGATTGTATCGCATACACGTACAATCTGGAGTCAAGCCTAAAGCTTGTCACTGATCGATTGATTAAATTCCTTCCGTCGACTAAGGCGACGCATGTACCCTAAATTAGTGCAAAAATTAATAAAAATCTGCATTATACGAATGACAGAGTAGTAGCAGTACTTTGTCTCCATCTGCACAACATGGGTAGGCATCATATCGGAGACTGGCCCGTACTATTCGTTAGTTTCATCATCACTGCACATCCATTCGGTTTTCGGCCCATTCAAGCCTTTACAACCGTAGCGCGGAGCTTTTATCAGGTCCGTTCGGCTTTAAGATTTTTCTAATGATATCTACGAACGCTGTAGGCGATTACGAGTAAACTAGTCACAGGCTAAACCGCAGCCGTCACATGAATAAGCACGATCCAGGGTGGACAGTGGTTCACGGCCGATAAGCTAAGCCTAGCTGACCTTAGGTGAATTACTGCCGGGCACGGTATCTGGTTCAGTAAACCGTGTCGACCCGTTGGGTGAACGCCAGATCCCCCCTGACACCTAGTGGAACACCATTATCTTGACACCCTAGCGACGGCCACCTTCGTACGCTAATTTTATTTCGTGCGATGCGGCCACAGGATCGGCAACTAGATCTATTTATGGCTTTGTTTTTCCTTTTGTTCGCCACCCTCAGATATGTACTTCGATTTAAGATTGTTTTCACCAAACTTTCTGGCGTTAACGAGCTTTACGGTGTCAAAACGTTTCAGCACGGAGTAATGTAAATACATATATATACGGTTAGTTATGTTTAATTATTTCATTAGATTTAGTCGGGGACGTTATGGAAATTTGATAGTGTTATGAAATGATGTTTTGTTATGCTGTCTTGTTGTGAAGATATTTAGTGACCCGCAAAATGCTCGTAATGTCTCTTTATTCATAGACAAAACTACTGTATTTTAATCTGGACAAAACACTTACTCCAACAGCAACACCTTACAAAGAATTAAATGAATAAGTGCCAGCCATTAACATAAACCAAATAGAAAATCACGCGTTCTAGATTGCTTCTAGTAATAGGATCGACAGCAGACGGCGCTTTATGACTTCACAGCTGAAAGCCCCACGCCAGCGATATGATGTTGGACGTTTTGAACGTGTTCTTGTCGATAAGTTAAGTATGGTAGGGTGCTCTGGTACAACAGTGCAACAAAGAACTTGCTCAAAGTAAAGATATGAAACGCGCGCGACCCGACACCCTCGACTGCTCGAGATCTTTTGTCTTCGAAGAACTGTATCGTGTATCTTACACTATCCAATGACGCGAAGACATCGCTATAGATGTTGTTCCAGGAATGCCAGTTGGAAGAGCGCACAAAGGGGGTGGGTCTTGAACATAAAAGTGGCTTCATTCTCTGACGTTGCACGTGATTAGGGGATCAAACGTTCACCACTATCTTTGTTCTTCTCAGTTCTGGATAAGCGACCACGTAACAAAGCGCTCTGAAGTGCAAGAACCGCCGAGATTTCTACGGGGACGAGATAGCGGGAGTTTGCCAATAGTAGTTACGCACAGAGACCGGGCGTTCTACCTAAAACATCTGAGTGGTTCAACTACGTGGTAGATTAGATAGCTTATTATGGCGGTATTTTTAAATGTTTCAGCCATAAGAATCATTGTCGTATAAAGAGAACAAGAAGCACAACCATTTTAGTGTTCACTAGATTTCGCTGGCTCAGTTTAAAGATTACATTTTACTCTTCTTACCCACTTGAGATAGTATTCTAAATCTTGCAAAATAACGTGTCGTTATTAGACTATTGAGAAAATCTGTGATGTTTCTTTGTTTGCCCAGCTTTCCACGGCGTTCCAACTTAAAAGTAAATACGAATCATAATCGTTTAAGTTCTGTCAATGCGAAACGGTTCGCGTCGGCCGCCTTGCCGAAGTACAGATGCATGTACACGTATAATTCGAGGAATTAATTTTTCGAAGTAACTCTTCTATAAAATATCTTTCGTTTTTCGACGTTGGGTCTAACTGAACATATCGAATATTTTTTTTATTTTCAATAAACGCAGCCCATGAACGTAACGGGCCATTTACGCAATATTTGCAAGAGTATACATGGATCGTTAGACCTACTAGCGCGATCCCCTCTCTTTGATTGGTGTTATGCGATTTATGAATTGATATTTTGCTATTTTCTATTGTATCTTACCGCCATCCTTTAGCGTAATCTCGTACGTATAGCTATATGTCTTGCAAATGTGAGCATCCATTTATTATTAGTACGGCAATGATAAAGATATGAATATATAGAATATATATAGTATGGGAAGTGTATATACTGTTTCCGGATACGTAGCCTGCAAGGATCGAAAAAAATGCTAGTAACTATATTGATAAACACGACGCATCTATGGCAGAAAACGTTTCTTTAACCTTCAGCTTGAGTTAACTGTTGACCTTTCAACTTGTGTTATGGTAGTGGGCCCCCACATACACCCAGTCATGGGAAGTAGAGATGGAGATTCCGCGCTAAATAATCAGCGGGCAGTGACGCCTCAATACCAGACGACGCGTCAGGATCAACATCGGCCCATACAATATTCTTATCAGGTCCAGCAGCAGTCGCAGGAAGAGCCCGTAGTGCTCTATACCAGAGGACAATACAGTTCAGCAGGTATTTAGTTAGCCACGATTAATAACTTTGCTTGATGCTATAACCACGCTTATTAAGGATTGGCACTTCTACGTTTTCTCTTAAACAAATGAAGGCGCGTTAGTTGTTGCACTGGTATCCCTTTTTACCAATAAAAATGTCCTAGTCGTCGAGACCACGTCGACCCTCGGCCTCGACGGCGAAAATCCCTCGTTTTGCTACATGTTTCGATCTGGTAACATTTAATTTGCAACTTCGGAAAAATATCTAACTGTTTTTCGTATACAATCGCATACGATCTCTTGATCATTCTAGATAGACCATTCCGGATAGAAAATCACACGCTTCTGCAATCTGCTCTAAAGATCTTTGAGCAGAACGACTTTACAATAATGGCCAATCTCCAACAACAAATTGGATCCCAGGCCATTCTACTATCACTCGATCAACCGGCACCGATAAACAAAGGGTTAGTATATCCTCTGACGCTACTTTCTTGTATGTTCTATTTGTTGGTCAGGCGTAAACCTTCAATTTTTCACGTTCAATTATCGGTCTATAGGAAAAACGTGAAGTTTTTTTTTTTAAATTTGAAAAATTAAATCCATACAGGTTGTTGCAGAAAACATGTTTAGCGTTATTCTTCGCGTCAAATCTTGTTCGTTGGTGATGGGATTCTTGATTTGTATCGATACTTACGTGAGGTAATGCACAAATAACCATAGGTTGCTGGAGATAACAATCAGTTCGCAACATGCTGAAGTTTCGATATGCTACAGTAGTCCTGCAGGTGTCTGGCGAAGAAAAGTCTTCCCGTATGTTCAGCTGGCCAACAACCAATTTCACAATGTAAGTAGCGCCATCTCTGGCGATAATTTGCATTAACGCTTCAATCTTACAACTATGTTTGTAAGTCTAACTTAAAGTTGTTAAACAGCGAAAACAACATTTTTAACAGGAAATGAACTGAAAAAAAAAGGGAATCCGAGGCGGCCGCTGCAGGTCCGTGAGCACGCGCTGCTTGATTATCAAACCGTCGATTCATCTCGCTATCGCACACTCCTTAAACTTGATCTGACCTAGGAAAAAATTTTGCCGATTAAATCTGATTACCGGATAAGGTCAGACTTTCTACATCGTCACCTGGAGAGCCTTGAAAAATTAAACGATTTATCTTCTACAACGATAATTCGAAATTGTGTTCCCCAGAGCTATGGTTCAGTATCGAATACCTCCCAGCCAATATTATAAAGTCTAGCTTGTTACAAGGTCACCATTGATGATCGATACAAGACATTGTAGTCAAATAAATATTGCTGTTCTGTAGTTCCTATAAGCACTGCATATTACCAGCTACTATCTGACTAATGCTAGAAAAACACTTTTTTTATTCGCAAATTCGATTTGTAAAAATGAGTGCTTCATTTACGTGTCGTTAACGTGACGTCATTCGTATGAGGTTATAATTGACCTAACGTTCTGTTTCTCGACGGATCTTACAGATATCATTACGCTTCACAGGAAACCAGGTAGCGTTATTTATTGATTGCACACATAAAGGGAAACTATCTCTATCTGGCGGCCGTGCCCACATAACGCAAGACGCCCAACTTGTACTTTTCGATAGAAGAGAAGCTGATGCATTTCTGGTTAGTACACACACAGTCTGGAGCCGCATAAAAGTATATACATCTAAATTTGTTACGTTCCAGGTACTGTTATTATTTTCTCTGAGACGATCTCTTTTCTCCGTCAGAACGTTGCGAGTTTATCTACATCAATTAATTGCTTTGACACAGGATGAAGTACGTTACGTCTACTTAGCAGCAGGGCCCCAGGCATTGCAACGGTTTCAATGCCCCTGGCTTGTTGACGAGTCTCAGCAGGACAAAGACGAAAGGTTAGCACAACTTGTTCAAGAACAGCAAAGGTATAAGAAGGACCTAGATGAGGTTCGGGCCACATTAAGGAGGATGCAGCAGAGCGTTGATCAGATAGAAAAAATCGTTTTGCCAGTTTGTGAAATTGACCAGGCTAGGACCAAGAAGAACCTGGAAACTTGGAAAGATGGCTGCAAACAGTGCACCTGCGAGGTAAACATTGCAAATAGCATGGCAATAGAATATCTATTGACGATGAGATAATTTCCTTTAAAAGCCACCAGCGTTTGCGTTTATATTATTCATCGAACACAGCTTTGCACAACCACACCTGCTAGGTGTACTGAAGTTGTTTCATGGGTGCAAAAGTAGGCCAGACATCATCAAGCATAACTGTAACAGCACATTCATTAACTTCTAACTTTGTTCACGCATTTTTCAGAACAAAAATGTTACCTGCATACCGTTACCATGTCCTAGTCGCGTGAACTGCTCAGACCCGATGTTGGATCCGTGCTGCAAAGCCACATGCGGACGAAACTGCTCTGATGGAGCTGATATTCTTATTCACGGGGATTCTGTCTATACGTCGCG
The DNA here is from genome assembly GCF_002532875.2 of Varroa jacobsoni. Taxonomy (NCBI): domain Eukaryota; kingdom Metazoa; phylum Arthropoda; class Arachnida; order Mesostigmata; family Varroidae; genus Varroa; species Varroa jacobsoni. The sequence goes on from NW_019214626.1 coordinate 30,438, forward strand.
ATCCCTTACGGGCTGCATTGTAAAGACGTGTAATGTAAGCGAGCAGCTATTTGATTTAAATTATAAAATATTATTAAAAATAACACCCGTTTAAATGCAGTCTATTTATGCTAGCAAAGGAAGATTGGAATGACCGGAAATCAAGAATATAACGTCAGAACATTTCTACGATGGACTTAGAGATTTAATTTACACCCTGATCGCCTTCACATATCTGCGTATTAATTAAAATATTCTTTAATAATTTAATTAGAATATTTTTTCCCCTCGTGAACGTGCCTCCATCACTTTACTTCGAGTACTTCATTGATCGCCGATGATAATTAGTAGATATGGAAATTTGAAGCTTAATTATTGCACACGCACTGAGTAAGTCTTCTGAATAAGAGATGCAAATTTGTATATGAACCCGGGGTAAGCGGCAAGCGACTTAAATGCGTGCTGATGTGTGTACGAACGATAGCTTTATTTAGCAATAAGGTGAAAACTGTCTTCGACTGATACTGTTACTATTAATTAATGAGTAATAGCCGAAGAATAGAACGTGCCAGGATGGAAGCACGGTTAGGATCATCTTCTTTGGTCCAACTGTGCTCTACTCTTCCTGTTGTATAATACTGTGACAATGAATAATAGACATGATGTGGAATGAATGATTTGTCAGGCGGGAGTTATCACCTTCAACAATAAGACCTGCCCACCTCTGGCCTGTCCCGAAGAAGATCGGGCGCTGCCGGTGGACGGCTGTTGCCCCATTTGCCTGCGGCGTCATTGTGGGACATTTTTAGGCGCCTGTGCCGAAAACGCCCACTGTAGCAACCATATGATGAATCCACGCTGCACCTGTGATCAGGGCTACAAAGGCGACGGTGTCACTAAATGTGAAGGTATGTTACTGGGCCTTAAGGATAAAAATGTTTTGGCATACATAAACGATGGTAATAAACATTTTCTTCTACACTGGTTAGCTCTTGTCATTGACTGACTATAGACGCCCTAAGCAACACGCAAAGCTTTTCCTTAGAAATCTAGATGTCTAGTGCTATCGTTATCTCCACCGGTTTTAAGGTCGCACACGGTTTTTAATTAACAAAAAAAGATAATAATGCAGACGTTCACAGTTTACCTAATCATATATTTAATCATGATTTAAGTCAAAACTTTATGCACAGCTTTCAATATACTTACCATGACAACTTGTCATCATCAATCACGTACCATGTACAGGCAAAGAAATTTATTCGACTGTTACAGATATTGACGAGTGCGCTTCAAAGGACTTAAATCATTGTTCCGGAAACAGTGTCTGCGAAAATACTCCAGGAGGTTATAAGTGAGTAGTTTTTGCTACCAGAACCATTGGAGAAACGCTCCGCTCATCTGACCCATAAATCCAACCTGAGCACTTACAGATTTGAATCAGTTTTATCATTATTTGCCCTCGTGCTAATTACTGCTATCGCTATGTTGCCGATGCAACGCATGATAATAAGACGCCATTTTCCACCATTTCACCTATTGGAGGTCTCGTCAAGATGACCAAATAATGGTTAACTAGGTACCCAATCAACCAGTTCAGTCCTGGAATCACGTACTGAAAAAAAAAGGCTTATCAAGCGAACGTATTGTACGTGCATGACCTATGAATATACATAGAAAGAAAGACGAAAATCTATAACAAGCAATAATCTATGCGTGAACCTAAATGCAAAATACGTTCGCAGTTGCAATTGTAAGGAGGGATATCGTATGGATTCAGTCGGGCATTTTTGCGTCGATATTAATGAGTGCGCCGAAAAAGATTTCTGCGACTCGGGAGCCACATGTATAAACACGAATGGAGGTTTCCGGTGTGTATGTCCTGAAGGGTACCGAAGCGAAGGCCGAGCGTGTAAACGTGAGTATAAGATGGGTTTAGCGCTCGTCTATAGACTGTAGTTTGCGTTTTTTTTTTGCCCGATCGACGACGGGATTCTGTCGTTTCAGCTGATTCTACGGACCCATTACAAAGTGTCAGTCGAGTTGAAGCACTCCTAATTTTGCAATATAGGGTATATTATTTATCATTCGTAAACTCATGTCCATATGTGCCAGTTGCCACACGAAAGAAGTACTTCTCAAATCGAAGATCGAGAGACCAATTAAGCCGCTAAGAAATAATTAACTGCAATAGACACTAACTTAGTCCCCGATTAAATTCTATTCCGTAGCGGTTTGCACAACCGACTGCCAACATGGAGGTTACTGTAAAGCTCCGGGGCTATGCGAATGCCGTCCTGGATACCGAGGCGATCTTTGCCAATACGATATTGATGAATGTGCTGGATCCAACATGTGCGGAAAACATGCCATCTGCATCAACCAGCCTGGCCATTATTACTGCCAATGCAAGGACGGTTTCCAGCTTGAAGCATACAATGGGACTTTGCACTGTGCAGGTCACAAGCTAATATTTAGCTTACCTTTATTTGAGGTTATATCTATAGCACCGAAATAATTTCCTTCCGAAATCAACTAAAAGAGAAACTATTTTATATCTCTAGCATCATCTCGTCCTAGAAATGGCTATAGCTCCCACCTGACCCGTGTCCATGGGCAAGCACAGAGCGTTTGCGTTAGATAGAAATGCTATGAACGTCGTGAGAGCACTCACTTATTACTTCGTGTCGACTGTTACTGCAGACATCAACGAATGCGCCATGGATCCATATACATGTCCCAGCGGATGCAACTGCATCAATCGAGAAGGCTCATTCACGTGTGCATGTCCCGCGGTGGACTCCAGCGGTGCCAATGTAACTAGCTGGAGTTGCCGTGTAGTCGATAGAAGGTTGAACTTCAGCGGCAGCGTAAACGACGGCAGCTCGTTCAGTATCGAAAGGGGTTGTACCTCTTATACCTGTCGACGAGGAACGCCGTTGCGAAGCTCATTCAGTTGTGATTGTAGCGATCCTCAACAAATGCATCGGGCGTGCTGTCCTCACTGTTTTCAGGAGGAAAAGTCACAGTGTCGCTTGCGCGCCACTGATGGCTCCATCGAAGTCGTTGCTAATGGCCAACGCTTCATTCAAGACTGCGAAATCTGTACATGCTCCGTGAGTAAACAAAATTTACGGCAGGGTACCGTGTAGCAATCCATAGAGACCGGGCAAAGACTGTGCTTAATGCTGATATTGAAATACTGCTACAAGTTTGGTAACTCATTTTACAGCAAGAAGATACCTATAGTTTAAGTGTGATAAATTACAATATGAAAAACTTGTTAGATGAGATTAAACCATAATATGATTATCGACGTTATCCTCACAACAAGTAGGAGTAAAGCACTTATCGATTGAATGCGACAAGTATCACTACTTATTACGTACCAATTGATAACCCTTTGTATCGATGGGGATTAATAAGACATCCAGTGGAATAGTTATTGCATAATGTTTGAAGTAACTTTTTTCCTTTAATCCAATTTTCGACGTGTTGCCGCTACTGATGATCTACTCGCGGACGTGAATAGTTCGGCAGCGTTCGCTGTTCGAAACCTCTGTGTCCGCCGTTAAGTTGCCCAAACCCTCAACAGCCACCAGGCCTCTGCTGTCCAATCTGTCCTGATCAGGACGCCTGTGCTCCAGTCAGTCCCCTCGGAGGTTTCCAGGAGAGTAGGCCTAGAAGTGTAGGAGATCGCGGTTGTCATCTGCCGCCCCAGTCGTTGTTTATTGAATCTTCACAGAATCCATGGGCACGAATATCTTCGCCCAAGGTAAATGGCTCGTTAATTTCACGGTTTAGCCATAATGGTTAGCCTTCCTCATAGCAAAAGCCAAAAGAAGCACAAGTGCCAAGGCAAAAAATGTCTTTTCAAGACGTTAAACATGCACACACTAACGTAGGGTAAACCTACATACCTTTGAATACCGTATATGTACACCGAACAGGCGGAGCGGGGAGTGCCCTGGTGCGATGCGTTTTGCAATAACAGCGGTTTTTTAAGAAACGCGAATCTTCTAGGCGCTTAGTTAAAATGAAGTATGTTGTGTACTTGCGTTAACAAGTCCCTGTTGCATTCGGCATAAATTGTAGAAAACGAACAGCAAAAGTGGTTTCTATTAGTATGAACCTGTGGACAAAAGGGGGCGCTTGATGGACCAGAAGTCCCGCCATTGACATGTTTGTCAGACGACACATGTGACGGAACTGACTTTTCTTTAATACAAACCTTTCTCTATAGAGATAACACTTTTGCAGATATCCTAACAGCTACATGTTAGGTAAACACGACATATCTGATTTAATATGCAGAGTAACAAAAGAGTTGTTCATCTGTTACCGATACGCTATAGCCTGCCATAAATAAACAGTCGCTAAAAAACGTGACAAACCACCACACGGTTACAAAACACAGATAATTTTTCTATCTATGTATTTATTTCTAGAACACCAAATGTATAGTGTTTTTTACTACTTTGCATGGAATGGTTAGTAGACAGAACGCTACAAAGGTGATACGAGCGATAAGAATCAGCTGGTACTACACGTATATATATATATTTGAATAGGCCTATGTGTTGTATGTCGTATTTCTACAGAGGCGATATGAAAAGAAATATTGCACAATAAAACTTTACGTACTAATCCATCCATTGTTCTGTCCATGTAATACTCATCGCCAACAGAACTTTCATTGTAACATTAATGAATGCATTTTTCCTAATGTTAATCTGTGCCGCAAGTTGTCTGTCCATTGCATTGCTCTGATCTTCGCCATCTACTTTCCTTCTGACTCGGCTTTGTTCTTGTTGTGTTGCTGTTATTTCCGCGGTTTTTTTTCTGTGCGGCCCACTCGGGCAGGTGGGCGAACCTGAGCTGCGCCCAATAATAGCCACCAGTACGGTAGCCAGTACCTCGACTTCAAGCCACCTTCAACAGAGTGAACAACCTTTTCCGGGGTAACTTCTCTTTTCGTAGGCTAAGTTCCCGGACTAAACCAGCCGGAACTCCGAACCAGTAGTAACTTTACTTAATTATTTTAACGCATGTTATCTCTTTCTACGAAAGTTTTACATGCTACATAGAAATGCATGTCATTCAATAACTTACATCTGTTTATATGACATACCGAAACAAAGTGAACTTGCAGTTTGTTTGTGTGGACGATACAGAGAGGATGAAAGTAGTAATGCATGATATTTTCTGTAGTGTTCGGAAAATCCAATTTTACTTGGACGCAACCAATGAAAGCTCAGACATGTGGTTAGTTGATACTAAATTTTGCAACGAGTTTTTCATATTTCAAATGAAAACCTTTAAGTGGAAGATTACACACTACTTACTTAAAGTTATACTCATAGAGATTAGAGCACTATAAACGGAAAAATCTGAACAGCATAAGTATATAGCCTTGATATGGTATATGCCATACTGATTTACAATGAATATATCTCAAGCAGAAGTATTCACTCGTCAATAGGAAGCTCCTCTATTTCCGTCGAGGCATGTCTAGTTGTTGCGAGAGAAATTTCTGCACTATCACTAAACACAGATATACAATCAAAATATATTTATCAAACATAAAGCTGCTACAGGAAGTGTTCGCTGTTGTGAGCCCGTCTGTTTGTTTTCTCCTCGTTCTAGGTCTTTTCGGCTTACAAATAAAAGCCCAGTTGGAAAAAAGATCTATATAATACACTCCCTTGTTTGCATCGACGCTATGAGCATGTTTCGGCAACTTCTCCCAGATAATGGTCAAAACAATTAGTCACGCTAACACTTCTAATAGCCGCTAGACGCTCGTATCGCCGCTGATCGAATCACAGCATTAGAGGTCGTTCGAAAAAAGACAGAGCGCCCTTAATTTTAAAATGATGTAACTAACTCCACACTGAATTTTCCATGTCGCCAATTTTCAGAGTGAGTCTTTCGTATCTTGGCATAGCGTGTCTGCTCCTCATTATAGTGGTGGTCATGATATTTGGTCTGATGCTCGTCGCACTGAGACGTCGCCATCGGAATCGGACCGGATTGCCAAGAGCCCCGCTGGATAATGAAGTCCAAACTAGGCACTCCCAGTAATATGCGGCCTATTTTCATCGTCTGTGTATGCTCAAGGGTAGTGCCTTTTCGTACTTGCCTATATATATATCGGCCCAGGTTGTTACAGTCGATTTTCCAAAACGGACGCATCAGCCTCTCGCTATAAAGTTAACGCATCTTAGTTCTTTGAATAGCTCCAGTATGTATAAAATCTTATTATCTTATATCACATGAGCGACGATATATGCATCGATGGACGGCACGAAGGTTTTATCAAGCACGACTTACTGCTTATATCTGTAACCATCATCACTACGCCTGTTTCGTGGTTATGAAATACCGAGTCTAAGGGACAGCGCCTACCTACAACAACAACAACAACAACAACAACAACAACGAATAACCAGGGCGGCCAATAGAAAACCCGTGACGCCCGGGGCGTACAGTTTAAAGAAGCGCCTATGTCAGACGAACTCATGCAACTACCCGCGACATGTCAAGAAATTACAAACCGATTTTTAAGGCGTGAAACTGCACCGACACTGTCTGCACTCAGACATGATCTACAAGTAAGTCGATGCGGACTGGCCAACTGTGTTAGAGGTCCTTCATACTAGTCGTAACTAAACAGACAATTTTTCCGCATGTAGCAAACTGGACGTCTGCTCAGCTGAAAATCGCTAGAGAGCTTTTAGAAAATCGTCAAGCGGTCAAACCAAAAACAAATGAGCTTCATTAATGGATTGATGCCGTTATCACGTTTGACGTGAACGAAATCGAAGATACGGTAGTCTTATAAAGAACGTTCTGTTGAGTGACTCGTTATTAACATCGAACGGCCTATTGCTACACCCTACGATAGGCCGCGACTGATTCGGAGTGCGGTTCATATAGAGAAAGGCGTGGAAAGATAATAATTTAGATACTTTCACCAGTCGTAGTGATACGATATATAAATATGCCATTAGCAACGCAGTACAGTGTCTCCAGCTACGCTTGCTACGACAACCATTGTAATAGTATTTATTTATAGCTTATAGGAACATCCGTCTAGTGAGGAGACCTAGCAAAAAATCCAGCTTGGTTGCCCTGAGGTGTGGTCGCTTTTCTGCCGTATCACGTCCAATGGGAAGTTCGTTCCTGCCCACTCGAGCTCTGTTTTTTTTCAACGCAAATGGCAGTACCGTAGCGAAACGTGTTTAATCGGCCTAACGTTTCGAGTGCCGAAATCGTAATTGGTAAATTGTTTCCGAATGATTCTTCGTGGCATTTAGCTGTGCTGCTATGGCACAAATGAGTCGACGCGGGGTGAGACGACGGATGTTGAAACTGTATATGGAGACGCGTACAAAGCAATCACGATAGGGCTAGTTAGCTGGCCATCGATGCCGAACGATACCGTTTCCGTACGATGTGAGATTGAATAGCGATGTTGTTGATGGCTTTAAACATACCGTGTGGAATATTTTTTACTTTCAGGTTTTATCCCTTCTCTCGCTGAGACAAGCAAACATAAAAGTTAGGAGAAAATCAAACTGGTAGTAAGTCTGTGATATGTTAATCGCTGCACCGTAATTCATTCTAAAAGTTAGCGTTCAGCATAGGTCATTTCAACTTATAGAGCAACAACCGTGTAGTTGTGATCTAATTATTATATATTTTCTATTTTGATGAAAACGAAAAATTCAATAAAAGCCAAATGTCGTGATGTACATACACATGCGTTGTATATGAGGCGACCCGTAGGGGGAACACACATCTGAATCGTGCTTCTTATTTGCAGTCGCTTTTTTCATGTGACGGTCACAGTATATGGAAAATAACGCTCGAACAACCGAGCGGACAGCCTGTTCCCGACGGCCATTGGACGTTCTGGCTAACCGCACTATGTAAAGTCTGCTACTAGAAAAAGGTCAGCGAGAGCTAGAAAAACAGCACGCTCCGCAGTGTAACAGTCTTTACAGGTGTAGATATTCAAAGCGTTCTCTCTACGCTGACTCGACATCATGTTAAAAATGTAAAGACGTAAGCGTCGTAACGTACTGTCAACTTCTATTAAACCACAACAAATCGTGCTCTAAGTAGGATCGGTTGCCAAAGAAGGACTACGTTTTTCACAGTAGTTGAAGCTCGATTGAGCTATTATTGGACAGCGGACGCGCGAGAGGTTGAAAAGCAAGCCGAGGAAGAAGCGTGCACTATATTAGGAATTTCCGCATGTCCATCTTTGATCATTTCTCTCGAACATTGCTAACATTAGAAGTGAGCGCTGTTCCAAGCATACCCTCATCGTATGTACGATTGTTTAGCTGTAAACCGTTAAATCACTCAATGTCCAAGGATGTTGTAAACTTCTCCTTGCTAAACCAAGCACTACATCCTCCAGGAGCCTCTGCAAGCAATCAAGTCGACGATGCCGATCTGTTCCGAAAAGCGTTGTCTTGCTGCGATGGCTTTGATACGAAGCCGAAAGAAAAATGGGCCCGTCGAATAGTGCACGTGCAATGCTGTGCTAGAAAATATGTTTTGTTTTCCCTTGGGTTGAGACGAATTTAACTGAGTCAGAGGTACGATGTGGTGAATTTACTCATTCTATTTTAGAACATTAAGCCAGAGCTAGTTTCGAAGTAACGCACAAGATACTAACAGGAATCTATCATCTCAATGCACAGGAGCTCGCAGTAGATCTGAAGAGTGGCCAATTCGACTCGTGTGGACCATTCGTCGCTATCATCAGCCAACCACGATGTTTATATAGAAACAATGAGGAGACTTCATGACTGCATCGAACTCACAGTGCGGCCCCGAATCATCAATTGTATCTTACTCCACGAACGAGTTTTGCATGAAGAACTGCGAATGCAAGCACAAGTTCGGCCATTGGCACTTACCTAACAAAAAATTAAAAACGCCTGCTTCGTGCAACCGCGATTCGTCAGCTGTTGATCCCAGTTAATCAATGGTTGTACGGTGTCACTCACAGCAACTATACTAAGCTACCTCGAACAACTTTTGACGACTGTCGTCAAGCATCCTTCTGCCCTGAAAAGCGTCGGGACCGGCGTCGGTAAGGATCACCACCACCAACAAAAGACCGAACGCAACATTTGAAAAATATCAAAGGAAGAACGAAGAAAATGAAGCTTCTAAGCACTGGAAGACAATATGCCTGGTTAGCAATCACCAGATATCGCCTAGCTCGCTAAAGCCTGGAACGTATTGACACAGGTATTAGCGATCGCTGATTAAACCCATTCGCTCTTCATCTACTTCGCGAAACGTCTCACTGGAACCACTTCACCGAGGAAATATAAACTCGAAAATGATTCGGACAACTCAGCCATTGTTTACTGCACTGGCTATGACCATTAGCGACACTGTTGTCACAAGTCTAACGATCACTAAACTAGTGAGTGTGTCGGGCGAATTTTACCCTCTTTCACATTAACAAACTTTTATAGGCTTAATAATATATAATAGTCATTTCTTTATGATAATTAATGAAAAATATATAGGCTATGTGACGCCAATGACAAATGATCCTGAATTTTACCTGGCCAAGAATACCAAGCAACGACAAGTTTTACTATCATGTATACGTATATATATATATATGTATATATATATATATATATATATATATACACACATATACACACATACAGACACACACACACACACATGCACACTATGTATAATATCGTATCGTTATAATATAAGAAATTCTTCAGGCTGCCATTTTGTCGACATGTGCTGCCCTCCTAGCTTACCTGGCTGCCAAATGCTATTCAACCAATTACTAGCGATTTACTAACTTTATCCAGTATCACGTCGAGACAGAGCAAGCTTTTACATCACATGTTATGTAAAAGAGGCGACAAATCGTTCAACTAACTCGGGTGATGTCTACTGTATTCTTGTTCGCTCTGACTATATGATATGCATACATGGCGCGGATCACTTCTTACTTCAAAAAACGTAAGCTCCATAATTACTGATCGTATTTGCTGGGCTGACGTTGCTTTGATCATCCACTTAAGAGGAAGACGCACCTGAAAAAAATCTTACCATAGTGAAATTATGATTTTTTAGGATCCCTGTGGCCTTCAGGAAAATGTCGTCTTTAAAGTCGATGAAAAAGATGCAACAAGCGCATCGATAATAACATGAGAAAATAAAATTACAAAACAAATCTTACAGAGATAATTGGAGCAATACAAGATAGTAGTAAATTATTAATACGATATTTTACTGTATATTTATGAGATGGGTAACTGTACACTAGTCTATGTACGCGTAACCCTGTTGCAATGTATAATATAATATATAAAGGAGTTATTTTCTTAGTATAATTACTGCTACGATCTAACTAAGCTAGTATCTCTTGTCTCTAGTCTTGCGCACGTTCAAAACATGTTCCTAATGTTTAGCATCGACGCTTCACAGACACGACCAGTTCAAAGCGACTCCGAGACGATAAGAACGTCCGTTCAGCCACGTGTGTGGGCTATCTGTGTACAGACCTGGGTCGTTCACGAAATATACTAGACTGAATTATTAATGAAGAGTACCGAATCCGAAAGTGATTTAAACAAGACGCTGCTAAATGACCATATAACGAGCGAACAGCCATCATTGAAAATATAATTTACTAATATACGACAAGTGTAAATATAGCCAAGCGAAAAAGAACTTAAATAGGCTGTAATATATATGCGAGCAAAAATAAACGATAAGACCTTCCGCAACGTCCACCTCTCGTTACTAATACCGGTCGAAATATACTGATTTGATAGGAAAATCCGCATCTTGAGGCTCGAAAAGCCTAGCGAGATCATACAAATACGTCATACGTGACAGGGATTTACTATCAGATCAAACGAAAGGTTCAGATAGTTCTTGTGGAGTGTTCGAAACGATCGCGCATCGCAATCGCTTCTGGCCGAGCACTCTGGCAGAGAAGTCCGAAATGATGATTAAGCGGAATTGTGATCTAGAAATCGTTCCCGCATTTGGTGTGATCATAGAAGCACGCATGGAGCTACAGTTATTACGTCTAGAAAAATTTGGAAGCACCAGTGCAAAAAAATTAAAGGAAGGCGGTACACTACGGAAAAGGACGAATTTAGAAGAGTCTCCGTATCGTGGCCTCTTAGTGATCGTAGAGTGAGTATTTGGGCCTATTTGATTCGATCAACGATCGTGATCGTTAAAGGAGCTCACGTTCTCATAGTCCTTCATTCTATTTTTAATTTACATGAGAAAATATGAGGAAAATATTCCTCTTGTACCAGTGACACTTCGAACAAACACCACCAGGTCCTTATAATTTTTTTTTCAATTTATTTATTTACAATCCATTCGTCGGTCATTCGTTCATGTTTTATGCCAAAATTACCTTCATTCTTATTATCACCTTTAGCATTTTCGTTCTCCCAACTCTTGTTTTGCTGTCACTCGATGTATTACCACATGACATTCGTGTATATATGTATATATATATATATACATACATATCTATTACAACACTTGTGTTTTTCTCTATCTCACAATTCTAACTACCAAGTTTGCCTATCGTGTATAAGTCCCGTTTGTTTCATGCATTGATGTATGTTCAGCTTTACCCTCTTATTATTCTAACTTCAACCTTCTTCACAGCTAAGTTCTCTCCGCTGATTCGGGTTTAGCTTTAGCTTCCGTCACCCTCTACCTGGAGCGTTTATTTCTAGCTTGATTACAATGACTTCGATCTATGATGCATATGCCATAGTCCTGTTCTCAGTCGTAATGTCCTTTTGATCTTTGCCATCGTTACCATCAATTAGCCGTTCTTGTCTAAATTTCGATTCTAACATTTCTGTCTTTCGTTGCCGGCGTGACACTGTGATAACTAGCTTTTTACGATCATGTGTTTGTACGGGCTTCGCTACGTCTTTGTGACGGATTTTTGTTTTCATTTTTCAAAGGGAACATTTCGGTTATAACCTGTGTTCGTACGCGTGTCCTTAATTAACAAGCATTGTTGAGTTTTGTATGAGAAAAAAGGCGACTCTTCTAATGTTTTCTTACTCGAATTAATAAATAATGATAGCCTATAGAGGAAATTACTCCCAAAACAAGCCACTGATAGAAAATATAGCTCGTTTTTAATAACAACTCTGTCGTCAATTGCCGTTAAACGTATGATGGCCGCTAACTTTGCTATACACACACACTTCGAAAAAAATTAACGCCTTAATTAAGCACGTTAACTTATCGTTGGTGTTTCTATCTCCTTTAGCTAAGTGGACATTCTTTCTCATGCATATGCTACTATTCCTGTCATGCGTGAGTGCCTTCCAGACTCTTCATGTGACGGTGTACTTTTTCTGCGCCTATTATACATGATCAGTATCGTGAATTAACTTTTCATCGTCGTTGTGGCAATCATAGTCAACGTTGACGAATCGAACTAGTTATCTTGTCAGATTTTTCCCTGTCCCTGTAATCCACGTATTATCGGTCATGAAGGAGAAACGAGTAAACAATGAACAATAACGGTCACAATTTTTTCAGAACTCCTGCTATCCCGAACACGGATGCTATATATGTCCGCTTCCAAGTCCTTTTGCCTGTCCATGGCTAGCTACGCTTTTTGGCCTATTCCTCTAAAGCCTTACCCCATCTCTATTGTACCCTCTTACCGCAACAAGCAACGGGATCAGCGAAGCCTGAAATCGTAAAGCGCTTCCGAATTTGTCCGAGAAGGTGCGACAACCACTTCCTAACGTCTTGCTCTCTACCTCACTCAATAAGGCCAGAATACAATAGTTGTATTCCTAGTAGGTTGGTTATTGTTGAAATTGACATGGTAGTAGTAATAGTAGTAGTGGTCATTTCGAATTTCCACCTACGTGGGTCATGGTCTAATCAGTCTATTTGGGTCAAACGGCCATCCCATGAAATGTGCACTTTACAATCCTACACAACGTTCAAACCGTAATCCGTACTCAGCCTACAAACAAATAGAGCGAAACGAACCGCTCTCACAGCCTTCGCATGACGGTGCATCACTACTGCTCCCGCGCTTGCTACTAACGACATCAAAGTAATCAGAGATCAGGTGAAGGTCGGTCTCCTCCGTCTCTTCCAATACCGCCGAACCTCAGCAACCCATCTTATTCATTATTCCTATGCCACCAATTGAAAGCTATCTTTCGTTCTTTGTCCATTGTCACTGAGATGTCAGTGTGTACATACTCTCGTTGCTTGCTCTCCCGCCGATAGTCTGAGCTAAATACCTACAAGGGCGGTGTCGAAACGCCTAAAAACTGCTACCACCCGTGAGTATAATTCAATCGATGATATCGCAATAATATTGTTTCGCGTTTGTTTCGCGCCAAGCATCACCTGTAGTCAAATGGAACCAGCTTTCTAGTCAAAACGGAGGTTGGCAGTTTGTGTGTGCGTGTTTATGAAGAGTACGCTTCCTAAAGATCCAATGGTATTGTTGTTTATCGACCCACTGTTATTACTGACCATATTTCCATGATGATCGTCCGTAGGCGCTCGTACTGCATTGATTCCTTTTTTCGGACATGCTCTCGGTACGGAAACCTCTCATTGGACGTTCGTTTAGTTTCGTAAACAAGTGTTGAGTACTTAAGCAATTCGCAGATGGGTTCAGTGCGGAGCTCATGTGTCTTGTGTAACTGCGCCGCTTGTGAGCGGTCTTAAAAATTTAAAGTACATGAGAAGCTCGATATGCGACAATTTGTGAGAACAATCGATAGAATTAACGAAAACAAACTTCTAGATAAAAACTAGAAACTAACTATCTAGTAGAATAAGCCTAATGCCCAAGCAAGCTGATGTGCGGCTGCCACATCTGGGAATAGATTTCAGCAATACTGCATGAATGAACTAATGTTAGAACTCGTTGTACTCGAACTCCGTATTCTAAACTCTCCAATTGGATATAATTCTGTTTCGTTGGTCAAACGTTCATTATCTTAATCGGACCTTTACGTTACAGATTGTTGTGACCCGGTCGAGGTGGGAACGTCTCATAATAACTGACATCCAGTACGATTCAGTATACGATATAATTAGCTAACTTTAGCTCAGTCGGCAAATCACAATGATGCTAGTTCCACAGCACCTGGCAGGCATCGTTGGATTAGCAAAACAGCGTTCACAGTATATTCATAAATGTATTGCTCGCTATGTTTGTTAATAAACAAAACAGACACACAAAGCTTTAACAAATTGGTCTGGTTCGATGGCTGGGCCACAAATCAATAGGTACACGGATTTGGTCGCGACACACTCCAGCACTGCGCCAACTCAAAGATGGGTTGCTCCATAGCTTTACCACTGCCTGAATGGTTGATTGACTAAAAATGAAAAACATTTCATTAGAACTATTAGCTCAGGTCTTTGCCGTTATCGTTAATGCTAGTTAGCATATTGTATGCCAAGTCTACAATTCGTTCTTTTCCGCATAATTATCATTATTATAATCTTCATAATTATATCGTCAACTTACAAATTCAAATCGTTGTAGTATTCAACAAGTTTTTGCCACTCCTCTAGCTATACAGGCAAACAGACATGTACTCTAGTGATATTCCGTATTGGCTTCTATCCCTCATTGAGTGGATGAATTAACATGCACTTACATCATTTACATAGATGTCATTGACATACACATTATATAACACATAAATACGGCAGCCCTCGATATACTCCCACTAGATATGGATGTATATTACTATCGTCATCATCTAACAGCTGAAGGCCAAGTGCACGACGATCGGCGACCCAGACGCCCTAAGAACGTAGCTGTTCACGCGGACACCGAATAACTAACCTGGTAACCCTGAAACACTAGAACTCTCACGCACTGAACTGCGGTGTGCCGCACCAATGGTCCATGCTTAGGGCAGCCCACTCCGCGCGTTCTATACTTCAAGCTAGGTCACGACTATCCGAAAATGTCTGAAGAGTACTGTGACGTCAGGACACCAAAAGACTTGATTATCCGTGATGAAGATTTCGAAGGTGAAAGGCTTCAACTTATAAAGCGTTTTGTGCTTAATAACTTTTTTGTAGCTTACTCAATCGGTACATAAACGTTTAACTAAAGAACGCATCGTCCCAAAAGTCAATCTGGCACCCTGTAACTTTGCAAACTGTAAAGTTCAATGACTCTTTTTTCTGACAACCTATGCTCGTACTCACCGATGCATTTATTCTTGTTCTGCGGTGGACCCGCCTTAGACAATCAGAGAGAGATAACTTGTAATAAATTTAATGATTTTATTTATAAACTATTTAATCATTTTTGTCCATAAACGAAAAGTCAGCGAAGTGACGTTAACTTCTATACGTGTCAGTCCGAATCTAATGCAGATAGCTACACAGGATTCTCTGCGTACGAAATACCGTTAGCCTACAAAGTGATGGTCCTCACAACCACATCCGCGTTTGCTCGGATTTCGCTTGCACGTTTAAAATACATACATATTTGATTCAATCCGTGTCATTGATAAATCACACTTAAGCTATGCGACCCTCTAATAACCTGGCTCTTTTGTTGTTGCTCAAAGTTTCGGCTTAGGCAACAGGTCGAAAGTCGCTCATCACTTACTTTCGGGATACAAATAAGACGGTCGCTATTACTTAATCACGATTTGCTAAATCGACTGAAATAGTCCTGCATGCACGACGTATTTATTATTTATCCGGTTCGTTTCTGCACGGCATTCGTAAAAAAACGTCCGTCCGATTTACGAACTAAAGTCCAGGAGACGTTTCGGTGCGAAATTGGCTGTGAGTCCGTACCTTTCCCCACACGCTTATACATAGCAGCATTTTTGTTTACTACCGCTGAGTGAACGAGGATGGCTGCGCGCCAATTTTGAACAACGCTAGCTACCATCCTATTAGACAACCCGATATCCATAACTACCACACAGGTGTCATTTAAAATTTTCGCTTACCCATGTTTATATGTGTGCTTAAGCCTAATAGGCGTCGCGTCTCGAAGTATAGCCGGCACACAAAAACTGTAAATCCGACAGTGTGCCCCTAGTGTCTTTTCATCGTGTTAACCAGTCTCTTCTTCCACCAGACCAAACATCCGTTTTGATGATCGTTATCTTTGGATAGAGCATATTCAGTATTCGAATTCTTCCGAATATCGCGCGTTCACGCATGCTACAACGATGAGGCTTTATTTCGAAGAACTCGATCTAAGAAGGACATCACAACCAGCACTGGGTTAGCTATTCGATGCGGATCTGAAAATGTCGTTTCTTCTTTGCTCAACTGCAAGTTTTCCTCATGTTGATAGTTGCTCCCTAACTGCTTGGAAAAAATATTTACGCGCGTCCTTGCGCCGAGCAAGGAATCCATGGACTCACGTTTCAATGTGTTACCTTTAACATCATACATATTCACAATATTAGCCTGTACGTAGGATTAGTATGGTGAAATGAGGCAGTGGCCCAGTAAAGTTAAGACTTGTTAAGGAGGTTTGTAGTAAGTCCATTACATGTGGTTATGACGGCCTAATTACATATGGTGGTAAGCTGATGCATATCCGCTTAATAGGAGACGCACATGTTCGGGTCGTTTGTTGAGCGGGCACTCGCAGAAACGTTGTGCAGTTTCCTTTGCATTTGCCGAACATCAACTCGTAGTGTCTTTGTCTGTTCTCCTGTTGCATACATCGCAGGAGATCCTCAAAGTATCCTTTGCTGAGCTCGATCGAAACACCACTTTCAACTTTCTACCAAACAACAATAACTTCAACCGATCCATTTCATTCAGTGAAGCCCTGATCAGCGCTCTGACGACATTATTGATTGGAGAACCGTCATTTCCTGGTCGTGAAGATGTTTGCACTTGATTTTAGCTCACATTGTATTTCGTATACGTACGTTGACATATGGACACGCGCACGCACATCCTAATGAGGAGTATTCGTGCTTAGTGGTGTAACAACTGAGCAGTTCTGTTCGATCTATGTATTGTCTGACTGTGTACTGACATGTTATCGTTCTGTATTATTGGTTCGTTCGGTCGCTCACCCCCGTTTGCCGCCAGGAGAACTGTTGAGCATTACTTTCGCTCAGTTTAAGGCTTCTCATTGCTCTTCGGCTTCTGCGGCCGTCATCACGCTTGCTTGTGTTTGATGTTGTGCTTGCTATTATTGCTGAATTGTGTGTGTCCTTAGTAACATTTATATCTTTTCATGTTTGTTTGACACTAGTTTAAGTTTACTTGGATCTATCTATAATATTAATTATAATAATGCATTATTTCTTTGTTATTGTGTGACTTTTGACTAAACACCGCTAACAACACTTCTTCTTCGGCCGGTTGAGATATGTCCGATTGATTTGGATCTTGTTGCCCTTTTGACTTGGCTGGTTCTGTAGAAGTTGTTCCTACGGTGAAAATAGAAACGGATTACGAATCAGGCGGAATATAACAGGAATAAAAACGGCGTAGCATCTATTTTAAAACGATTTTTGTTTCATTATCATTGACGTATTTTATCCCAGAATGATATCTGTTTTTGCTAGTCATATCTAGGAAATGAGGGTAGATGGACCCTGGCCTCAATCGGCAGCAAGAATGAAACTACAGCTTGAACGGTCATATTTGATCTACCTTTTTGCTGGCAAGCACCATTCTCGTGATGGCATTAAACATTTCCTCGACGTTAAGGTTGTCCTTGGCTGACGTCTCGAACAACTTAATATTCATCCGATCCGCAAAAGCTTGGGCATCTTCAGTGACAACAACCTTTCGCTGAGGGTCGTCGTTCTTATTTCCAACTGCTCAAATGAAGCATAAAATGAACATGGCAATAAACATCTATGGCATAAAATAAATAAATCACACGGTTGGATAGTACGATAGGTGAGGTGGACATATTTGAAGGGATGAAGCGACCAATCACAGCCATTCCTACCGCCCAAATCCGCCAGCAACAATAGAAATGGCTGATTTCCGTGTTGATGGTTAATTATTAATTAGCTGCGAGTGAATCAAAGTCAATAAGCATTAAATTTGTATTTTTATCAAAAAATTTCGGCTAAAAATATATTACCAAGTATTCGATTGACGACGTCGCAATTTTGGTCAATTTCATGGAGCCATCGTTTTACGTTGGCAAAGCTTTCTCCATTTGTTACATCATAGACGACAACGACTCCATGGGTTCCTCTGAAATATACAAGATACCTCGACCGTTAATTTTCTCGATATAAAATCCTACTCAGACTGCAATACGAGGATACTTTTGATTTTTTTAGGATGGTTTCTCATTCAGATGTGTATGTGAAATAGCTACGTAAAAAATGGCTTACATAGCGCCTTGTTTATTATTTCCTGGAAACAACAATAGCACCTGGAGAGACAGACAGCCAATAGGATTATCTTTAAAACAAGGTGTACAAACCTGTAGTACGTCGACGTGATCGTACGAAAGCGCTCCTGGCCTGCAGTATCCCATATTTGCAATTTAACCCGCTCCCCGTCTATTTCCAGAGTTCGGATCTTGAAATCGACTCCGATAGTCGTGATGTAATTGCCTATAGCAGGACATTAGCATGGGAAGTAATTGTTAAACCTAATAATTAAGGCAAGCTGTAACACTTTTTCCTGTACACGAAGCTCACTTACTTAGGGTGCACGGTATGTACACACAAACAGAACGTTAACTTTAAATAAAAATTCACATAAGTAGTAATAAAAGAGGATGATATATATCACAATTGTATCTAGAGGCTTCTCTAATAATGCTATAAGTATATATCAGATGGTTTTATGAGGTTAGCCTTTTGCCATTGTTGCCAAGGGCATAACAGCTCGTTAAGCTGAGAAAATGTAGGACTTGTCGTAGTTATGAAGGCATCGCGTTTTCCGGCATGATCTCAATTATACCCTAGTATGTGAATTTTTGAAAAAACCGCCAACAACTACGAGCATAGAAATAGCTACTAGTAACAGCCTGGGCGAATCGCAAAACAATTAACAGTCTCATAGTCGGCTGCAACCATTGCCCTTACCAGAAAATGTGTTGTCAGCAAATCGTAACAGAAGACTGCTTTTACCCACACCTGAAAAGAAACAAGACAAGTTAGAATAAAGCAAATTCATGTTTCGCGCATCAGTGGTTTTCGAACATGAATATACAGGAACCAACTTTCATTATTTTTGTCAGCCGATATCCTTCATGAAATAAACACGGCTTGAAAAGAATCCTTCATCGCCATCGTCAGTATAGGCGATAAATTTATCGATGAACTTGGATCTTTTTCGACGTATCATGAAGTGATTTTTCTTGTGAAGGCATCAATATTTGTTCATATCTATGTTCTAAAGTCCATAACACAGTTTTTTTATCGGGTCCTGACGTCGTCGCGCACCACAGAGCACCGCTATCTTCGATAAACGCACTAAAATACATACAAGTACATTTGTTGTAGATAGACACGCTTTTGCGTAGAAAATATATTGCATACGCGATATTCATAATAGTTTCTTTCATAGAGTTATTAAACTCAAAATCAGTCCCTTCGTGATAACAGATTTTGATGCCTCTAAAAGACTGGGACTTAGTACAAGAGTTCAGCTATGACTGGCGAACGTTCATTTCAAACCATAACTCCACAGTCCCCAACGATTACCATCTAAGTAAATCTCTGAGATTACACGTAGATCAGTTAGTACAATAACAGGTCTACTACGTATATGATATTACAGTTCTGATCAGACACAATGACATCGTGGATATTTGTCCGCTGCTAGCAGTCATCGTCCTGGTCATCTAGGAAAAAGGTAAACTAGCTAAAGGTTTAAAATATTGTAAGCTTGTATATTTATTTACTGTACAATACGAACCACTAAACGGGTACTGCTATGCTCCAATCCCAAACGCATTATAGATTTGTCTCTATGAAACTACCATGCGATGGAAACGACAGAACACAACTATAATGTATTCGTTTTATGACAAGACATACATATAGGAAGTAATTTTTAGTGTTTCTAAATGATTGCAAGGTAAATTATAAACGGCAAAAAAAAAACCCGAACAGTTAACGCTTTTCCGCCTATGACACTCTAGCCATGGCATCATTACAGATCGTGACTAGATTCTCGTGTGCACCTTAACGTAACAAGGAAGATTAGGACAAAGTCCGATGCAATTCGATCAAAACTAAGCAAAATGCATGTACCATAAAACCGCGAAACTGGGCTACAACGAATCATGGGTCTAGCATTACGTGCGCACGCTCAAAATGTCTAACTGCATAGATTTACACCCACTAGGATACAGCCTACTGTTTAACCTTGCCGCAAAGTAGGCCTATACTACGTAGACTCCGAAAGTTCAATCTCTCCGTTTATGTGTGTAGAGTGAGGCGAAAGTAGTCTCAATAATTTGAGTGTTTATTGAAGTTACAACTAGTCTGATAGTTACTATTCGTAGAATGAAGGTTTTCGAACTGTCCGAAGAGGTCTTTGCCCCAACTTGTATAACAGATAACTCTATAATGCCACAGAAAATTCAATGAATGCTGAACACTCGACCTATGGCTAGCATATAATGCGGTTATGCGTACCAGAACTACTGAACAGTATATAAAAGCGTGGGCATGTCGCGGGCTAAAAGTAGTAGGTGTTGCTTAGTCCTCGTAGTAAACATTCGCAGATAACGCCCGCGACACTATGGACGTATGCACAAAATGAGATCATTCACGAGTCATGTCTCGTGCCTAGTGGGTCCTTTCTTAAACAATCTATCGCTGTAACGTTCGGTTTCACTATTCGATTAATATGCGACCAGGCGTCTACACTGCGTAAACTTCCAAGACCTACCCAAGTAATTTGTAGATTTGAGCAACGCCGTAGATTGTCGATAAATTCGAACCCAAACCCATTTTAAAGAGTTTTGAATGTGGAATATTGTGTTCGCACATTTCAACCAAACGTGTTAAAATACTTTACAGATGCTGTTATACCTAAGCTCTGAGGGAACTGTCACGTAATCTGTTTCATTTAGCTTGAGGTGCCCAAATTTGACAACAAAGAGAGCGTGACTGTGTAGTGAGATGTTTTTCATTTTGTGAACGCAGCCTACAGGTTCGCTAACCCCTTAAGGGATAGCGTGTTTTGTGGCTAATTTACTTTACTTAAATTTAAATTAACAGAGTCACGTCGTCTTAGTTTAGACTATATAAATACAACGGATGTCATTTACAGGTTTCGATACGAACACAACAGCTGTAAAAAATTACGCAAAACGTACGAATCGAAAATTGACGGTGTGTCATGATCATCTATGCGTGCATTTGTGCCTGTAACACGTTTCTTTTTTAGCTGATATTTGTGTTTCTCTTGTCAAATCAAATACATTAAATTGCCGTCCTTTTTATAAGTGAATTATGCACAGTCTGATAGTAGAATTTCATCTTTTAAGCGCCAGACCCGCATAATAGAATCACAAGGTTTTGGCTTATTTGGAAGTCAATCGTGAGGAACAAGTTTAGATCCTGTTTTCTTGAAAACAAAACAAAATATCTGGCAGAGGAGGAGCTCGAGAACAATTAAATACATTCTAAAAACACTTGAATAGATGCCGCTTAAACGTATTGTCTACCAAGACACGTGTACCATTTATTTCGACCCTTACTTCATTTAACAACGAACTCACAATGGCTTGAGAAAGCCATTTAGCGGATTCCAGAAGCTGACCAAGTTTAATTTATATACTGTTATTACAGCACTTAGCTAAAGAGAAAAGAATATTAAAATTATGTATAAATTGATAAAAATAACCGAAAACGACCGGTGGTGGGAACGTTTTACATGACAAACCGAAATACGTTAGCTTATATTCTGGACGGTGTTCCCCAGGCACGCCCGTAAAATCGCATCTTGTGATTTGTAATCTACTGAGAGGGTTCTCCTAACAACCTGCATGCACAACAATTCTATTGTTACTAGTGGTGACAAATACGGAAAAACCGAAACACTATGTTAGAAGAATGAGTATTCCCAATCTAATACACTAGTAAAATTTCACTGAAGATATTTGACTACATTATTAACCAATGAAGTTCCAGTTCAATGATGTTCGATCGCTAATTCTTTGAAGACACCATTGCATGAGTTTACAGCGAAGTGTGTAACTGAGAGTTCATCTAGTAGCGAAGTTCCTTACGACTAGACCTTCGGTGAATTGCATTTGAGCAGTTTACCAGAAAATAACAATCAACTTCGTGATAAAAGGCCAAATCCGAAGCTCAGGAGCAAAAACACCTCGCAAGCGATCGGAAACGCAACACGCTTTGAGCTTCCGAAGCAATAACTGAAGCTCGTGACCTAAGCGTCGCAGTCTGCGAGGCGGCCTCCAAGCATCTCCACCGGGCCTATATAAGCAAAATTTCCCCCCAGGCTATTAGCTGAACACCATGAGCCTTCCAACCACAAGGCTATATAAAGATAAACAATATCGAAAAGTCATCCACTAGACTAATATTTTGGTGCTCATAACGGAATTAACTTCGTTGGTTATTGTTATTACTACAAATAATATATTTCGAGACGAGGAAATAAGCACAGAGTATCAAACAAGCATCTTTTTTCGACATAAAAAGCCTGTGCGATTTTTTCAGCTGCCAGGATATATCCCAGGACAGAAGATCAAAACACGGATTGCTTTGCAAATGGAAAAAGAGTACGTAAGTTATATTTGACATAAATGATCAATTATGGTCATGGTGGAATCAAATATGGAAGTAATGATATTCCTACTTATAGGAACAGAGTTACCGCTCTATAATTGTTCACGTTTGTTGAAAGGAAACGTCGAGACAAAATCTCTTATACGATACTTTTGAGCATATTGGTCTACCAATCGATATTTCAGCAAAAATGAATACGAAAAAGCTTGCACATATGCTATTCAAAATAGTCAAACAAACATATTTAAGCTAATGTTTTGCTTATTAGAAACACATTCAATACTCAATAACAATCAATCTATATTACTTAAATGTAACTTAATAAATTATAAGTTCACCTGACTACGTTGAAAAACGGTTGAAAAAAGAATATTTTTCATTTATCTATTCTAAAGGTACTTCTTTAATTAGTTATGAACTGGCCAATGGTATTACACATCGATTTTTTATGGCCTTTATGGCCAAGACCACTGCGAATATACATGAAATATTAGGAAAAATGTATGTGATGCACCGGCATCGATTAATCTTGCGATGGTAAACAGTCTATCATCCTCTGTTTTATCGGCTGCATGAAGCTATATAGTACGCTAAAAAAACGGATAAGTTACGTATGTATGTCTGGTAGACATTTTTACTTAACCGCAAACCATATTTCGAAATGGAACAGCAGTAACATTTTCCTGACTATTGTTTATTTCAGTATTCGCGTTAGGGCTATACAGGATCATTCCATCCTATACATTCCATCAAAAATAGTCATCTATTTTTATGTGGCTATTCTGTATTAGCTGGATACCGAACACATTGTTGCTGTGTTATCTTAATTGTCGTTTTCTAACGAAATTTGTCACAGTCTTTTAAAGGATCTACTGTGACCAAGTTCACAGCAGAAAATGCCACTGTCGCTTTTGTACTAAGGTGATTTTGACCTGCGCTAAGGACACTTCATAACGATTGTAATAATAGCGTTTCGACTTAGGACACATCGTGATAATAGAATTATCGGATGTCGGATGAATCTTCTAGCTTCGAGAACCATCATCGCATTCGTAGTGAATAGGTCAGCAAACAAGGGTAGAAGCTAAGCTAGTGTAGCTGAGATAATCCAGTACAAGTAAACAACAACTCATTTCAACTGATATTTCATATCAGTCTTTAGCCAGCGTAGAGTCTCTCAGAATCGTCGTCAGCAACGGGTGGGCGATCGATCGGATCTGCCAACCGGCCTATTGGAATCTCGGATAGCTGCAATTTTGCCCCAGCGGAATCGACAATGATTTACACACCAAGACCCGCACTCGTAATCATGCCGAATAATCGCAGCAGGAGCCAATGCACTGTTCTGTTAGGTATATCGTTTTATCCGCCGTTGGCCTGGCCGGTCTAGGTAGGTTAGGTCTAAACAGGCTTGAGAGCCGTAATTCGACCCGCCAGCTTTCCTATGTGGTGAGCGATACATATCCCCTTGCACGATCGATGCCACTTTGCTAAGATCGCTGGAGGAATGGGTGCCGAATTGATCATAATTTGTGTAATAGATGGGTCATTTCTAGCAAAAGTGACTCCTGCTCATCTGAGGCGCACGGGGTGTCACATATACAGCGACTCATTGTCCAACATTCCGTCACGACACAAACATATGGCGAACGATCATGTATCCGGATAAGATAAGAAGAACTTATAAGAAACTCAAGAAGTCATAAGAAGACTAGTTCAACCTGGTGGATCTCACGCGTCTTCTTTTTCATAGGCGGTCTTCAACTCACTCTTACCCCTTTTTTTTAACTCGTCTAGTATCAAGCTGTCATGTGCCATTTCCGTAGTTTTTGCCGCCTTCTTTCCTTTGTTTATATTATTATAGTTTGCTGCGTGTGGATTTTGTTGGCTTTGGAATGGTATAAACTAGTAGCAGATTTCTCAGTTAAGCAAAACATTTATTTATACACATCTCTTGATTGTATGTTTCTACTGTATTAAAGCTAACAGGGCCCAATCTTACCCAAAATTTACTGAAGACGATCCTGATTTAGTCCTAAATAATTAATATAATATGACGATACCCAAATGTTATTCTAATAACTGATATTTCCTGACTATAAGTACCAGATAATTAATAACAGTTTAGTTAGTGAAAATCTAGCATCGTTGATGAAATTATCGACTTTTAGCTTCGTTACTGTTCCTCCTAACTGCCGCCAAATCAACTCGACCTATACTCCCTTCATGGCCCTAAGCCGATCCTAAATCGCCCTAATCATAAACGTTAATTAACCAGCGTCGAAGTCAACGAGCCAAACACGTTATCGCTGTCGCAGAATCAGCAACTGCCACACCGTTCTTTCTTGCCTGAACGGTAAAGGCCATCGACCGCGTGGTCACTCCACGTCGACCCTGGCCCAGGAGCTAGAAGTACATTGTACTACGAAGCGTATGCAGAATGATGAAAATCTTAGACAGGACATCAAGCTTCTTGTAATTATGCTAATGACGTACGTAATAAGCTGTTGGCAGCGTTTAGTGTCACATCCGCATGATAGTACTTGGTCACCAGCTTGATTACGGCCACAGCGAGAGCGGCAGTCGGAGCAGTAATAATTCTCTCCTGCCTGGTACAACGGCGTTGGCACGCACGCACGCACGCACGCTTGCTTGTCGCCTCCGTTAGCCGCAGTCACCGTCATCACATCATAGTCACGGTGGCCGCTGCTGGTTGATCGTTGCATCGTGGATTCAGCAGCAGGCGATTATTGCTATTACCGCTAACTCTAGCTTGATATTAAGCTTCGATGACTTTCTCCGCCAAAAAACGCTGCTACTCTAGTCGCTCTAGCCACTAGTAAACCACTGCTCCCTGCCAGTGAGATATAGGCCTTTGATAGCGTCTAGTATGGCCACATTAAACGGAGACAAAGCTGCCAAGAACTCCAGATTCCGCCACCTCATACTCATAGGCTGGCGCAACCTAATGACATGTACGGTTAAAAACTGCTAAGCTAAGCTTTGTTTTTCGCTAGTTCTTTGACCCATTCACTTATTTGATTGCTGCTTCTGACGAGCATTTTTGGGATCTTTTTTTTGGCCAAAAAACATTTGGCCGATCCGCCGAATATTATGTGTCCGTCCACAGGCAAGTAGCGCAATCTGGCAGGTTCGCATTTCAATTTGAAACCTACCGCCTTCTGTTGAAAGACGCGTTCGGAGCTAAGAGAAAGGCGCGAAAACTCGAAAATTGACAGACGTATACTAACAAACGTCATTGCTCTCGTCGAGTGAGCGGAAAGGTAATGGCTCAGCCGACGGTTCCTCCTTACACAGAATCGTTTGAGCGTAATAAGAAAAGCCGCATCAGACGCACTGATTTGACACTCACTGACTGGCACTCGGTGAACATTTCCTTCCCGTCGGTAAAGCATGTCAGCCTAATGCAATAAGGGCATTCTACTTTGACGTAGAATGATATTTCATAAGTGTATGCTCAAGTAATCGCAATACGCACGCCACGAAAATAGCAGCGACTATGGCTGTCATGTTATATTATATGCAGGTAGAAATGGCATCAGTTGGATGAATGGTGACCACTTAAGGTGGCTCGTCCACCTTCGACAATACGACAGATAAAACGGACTGAAATGATAATTGAGGCATCTTGGTAAGGACAAGCTATAATAGAATATGTGTATTTTTTTTTGCTTATCATTTTTCGAGGAATAGCTAGTCAGGTTCAGATAGATACAACAACCAGAGATCGAATTCGTCGACACCCGTTACGACACGAGTCAGATGAACTACTCTTATTCTGCATCGCCTTTAATGCTTGTGGGACATAATGAATTAAAAAAATTGCCAAGTTAACAAGCTTGTTCCCTTTATTCATTGTTTGATCACTAGAATCACGCATACAATAACAACAACAACGGACCGTAAGGTCCATTTTCTGCCTTTCAAACCAAAGCGTACAACCGAGAGCCACTACGCCAATTCGCTCTTATGTCTTCTGACGACGACGACTATTGCCTGTCCGACTGCTCCGAGCGTGTCGTTACTCCTTCGTTATTTGTCATCATCGCCAGCAGCTGACGTTTGTCTGAGGTAACCGTGTCTGTCTCCTTTTTAACCGATCCTATCGTTGGAGTCTCAACGTTTGATTAACGTTGCTCTTGGCGATTCGACGGCCCTTGCTGGTTCAGTCGCAGGCAGTGGTAGCTGTTTCCTGAGCGCCATGAAGACGTTTGACGCCTGCCGTCAGCGAGTGTTTCGTTTGCGGCAGCTTTTTCCGTCCGCGTTGCACTTATTCGAGTAGTGAACCATGGACAGCTGCGACAGCCGCAGCATTGGCCGGGGCAGCTGTTAAATGAGTCACTCTCACGTTGATGGTAGCGGAGGGTCGACGGAGACAAACGACTGCCGCTAAGAGGCAACGTAAAATACACATGATGATATAATACACGACAAACTCACGCTGCCGATGACACTCGTGGCCACCGAACATAAAGCGAAAAGCACGTTCGTGATGATAATACTTGAGGCCTGATGAAGGGGGATAGGGCAATCGTTTCGGTAGATGGGCGACGAGCAATCGGTGAACATCAGCGTGGTTTTGTGTTCGTTAATAACAAACGAAACCGTTCGATTGTAACGTCAAATTAAAAACGATCACCAGCAAAAACTATACAGGGAGCACCTCATACAGTAAGATAGGTATGTGTTGAAATTAACACTTATGTACGCGTAAAATAAAACGCACACAGACGCTCAGATTGCGTCGTTTGAAAGTTTACCGTTCGCCGCCGCGGTGGCGAGTACAGCCATTTAAACTTCTGAACTGAAAAGAATTCGCGAGTAAGGCGCTTGAAAAGGGTTTATACAATAGGCTCCGGACGGTATAAGAACGCAGGAGGGCGATCGTCTAAGGTAGCAGCTCATGGACGACTGAAATAAGCCACAATACAAACTTCAAATCTCATGCTAGATATAGACATTTTACCCCTGTGCATTTCTTTTGAACGCACGAACGCATAGATAACAGAATGCCTGATACTGTAAATGTCCATAATGCTTCTGTACGGGCAGCACCGTCGTTCATCATAGGAGCATTTCAGATCTTAGGCATCTTGAAAATCTGTCTTAACCGGGGTGACTGGACTTGGATTCCCCTGTTGTTCAAACAGCGTAAACACTTCATCTAGTGCCCATTTTTCCGGGGTAAACATTTATCTAAAGCGGCCGTGCATTTTCAGCTTTGCTGATAAAAGTTAAAAACAAAAATGACAATACGATACGTATATACACATAACAACGTACGTAATTACGTGTTTACTACGAATTATATGTCTATTCTTATTATGATGCTTACCGCTATCCCCGATGATAAGCAGCTTAAATAGATGATCGTACTCTCGATTCATGTTGCGATTTTTGTTGTTGTTGTTGTTGTTGTTGTCGTTATTGCTATGTCTGTAGCCGTTCTGGAGTCGACTACTATAGAATTGTTATTAATTGTAAGATTTCGAACAGCTGATACTCTTCTTTTTCTCTGGGTGAGAAAGACTAGCGGTACAGGTACGAAGCTCACAGATGCACCCACTCGGCTTGTCAACGCACTCCAGCTCTCGTCAGGCGCGAACTCAAGAACTTACTTGCGATGAATTCGTCCAAACGCTCGACGACGATCGCCCGGACACGACACACTATTAGCCTCAGCGAAGCTTAGTAGCGACAATGTCGACGAGAAACGCTATGATGATCGAACGGAGCGGTGATCCTTGAGTAGGCTCGAACAAGTTAGCTTCAGCGAGATAACCTTTCTGTAGATTTAAGCAACAGTTTTGGTATCAGGGCTAACTTGTGTGCTACGCTCGTTCGTCGCTGTTGCTAGTTCCTTCGTTTTAATTGCAGAAAGTGAGTTTCCTAGGTCAGTCTACCAACTAGGTCCGCGCCAACTGTAAGAGAACACAAAACAGTCTTACAATGCGAGTAAGCCAGGTCCCCCTATAATCGCCTCAGGCTGGGGTCTGGCGGAGGTCGTCGCCAAGACATTCGGCGACGTCAACATGAAAGATGAATGATGCCACCAACGAACGCAACCACTAAGCGATGCCCGCAACTCGGCAGTTAGCAGTTCCTACTGCCGTAGTGGGTTAAACACATTGGAACGGAGCTGTCTGCCTCAGAGGTTACGCTGACAGTGATAACTGGATAGAACAATCGTGCTGTGTTTGTTGTTGCCGCCGTTGGAAATTACTACTAACCGCAATAATTGAGGGATAGTGCCAAGAATTTCGCAAAAGCTTCGGTCGTTTGATGTTTGCTAGCCATTCACAAATTGCCAGTTTCGTATCGAATAATTTTTGCGAAAATGATGCATCCACTATACTCGTGCTTTTTGTATAAGCTTTGATTAATAAAGCTTGTTGGTTGTTGGCGTACCCCCTTATTTCTGTTCTCGTTAACGCAGACTTATTATTAAGACAAGCACTCGATCGCAAACACATCCACGATGAAACGGCGGAACTCGCTGGATCGAAGGCTGGTTCAAGTTCGGACTCGACGTCTGCGATTCGTATAACCACAGTAGCCGTGTCGTTCTCAATCGACTTCAATTCCACTTTGTTTATCTTTGGGTTCTATTTCACCGACCTTTTAACCACTGCGATATAACAGCTGCTCAGCTATCCGCTGTTTCTTTCCCTCCCCACAGTACTGATAGCGCTGGTTCGATGTAGATATCGACGCACTCGCCTGCGTCACTTCTATGTTGTTCTTTTATCGTTGCTTCTGTTGCAACACCAGCAGCAGAAGCAGTATTTCACGGTACTGTTATCAATCGCTAGATGGAACAGCTGCAACAACGACGACAAAAATTGTTGTTGTGATGGCGGCGGCGGCGGCGGCGGCGGCGGCGGCGGCGGCGGCGGTAACAACAACAGGTCGCCAATTAGTCGAGGCTAAACCAGTTGTCCTAGCCAGCTAGACGGTTAACTTGGATAGCCGGTTTGAACGAAGGCTGGCCGCGATTGCTACTACGGAAGTCGCACCAGTCGCTTGTCTACTGTTGCTAATATCAAGCGGTTCGTACACTTTGCTCCTACCTCTCCCAGTAACCAGTGGTCGGCGTAGTTCTAACTGTTCAATTCTGCTCGATACCACAAATGAACCCCTGCCAGTTCACTCGAGATGTATTTTCTCTTCTAGTCACCTGCTTTTCACTTATTCCACTGGTACACGACTGCACACGGGCACAAACATACATCGACACAGGCGTTCATTGAGCAGCACACACGAATCGACGGCAATCTCGTTCTCTGTTGCTTTCGTTTGCTATACTTTCCCTATAGCTCGCCCACAGTTCGCACTCGACTCGAGAGGAATCAATCCACAAGCGACAACGGCGCCATTAACAGCGATCGAAACAATTGTACGGCCAACCGAACCGAAATAAGCGGCTCCCGCTGACACTACAATTGAGTTACAATATAGAATAGCAATTGACCGCTTTGTTATAGGGCTGCCTATTTTCCTCAATGCACAATTCCCGGCCTGTTTGTTGTTGTTCGCTTTCGCCCGCTGTCGTGCGTGGAACCACTGAGGAACTCGTTACTCGTCGATCCCCTAGAATATCGCAGTAGACCACTTACAGTCCTGGCACGATAGGCATCGGACGGACGACCGAGGCTAATAATGGAGACGGCAGAAGTTAGCCGTATGAACAGCACTACCAGCAGTTACGGCAGCAGGAACACCACTCACAATAAAAATTAGAAGACGACGTTGGCGGCCGCAACGGTAGCGATCATCGAGGCAAACACTCGCCGATTTGCGACTGCGTCGGCGACCGCCGTTGCTATCGGTTTTACGGTTGACGTCATCTCCGGTTCAACCACTGCTAACGCCTCCGCTTGCGGCAGTACCATCATCGCCAACGAGACAGCATATACTCTCGTTCCTTTTCTCGAACCCAGCTTTTACGACAACCAGGGCAACTCGCAGCGCTTCTCGGTTAGTTGGCCAGAGTCGTCATCATCAAACGAGGGGGCGAGAACATACACCCAGAGCTCCTTTCCACTGTGGGTAGTTGCTTGGCGGGGTAGTATAACCCCAGTAGCAACTGGTTAGTTGCAGAAGAGTGAAACTCTTCCGTCTTCGATTATTATTGTCCCGCGCTACTTTGCCGTTATTTGCTGGTGTTGCTGCTGGTGGCGAGCAGAATACATTGAAATGATGCCGCTGATGATAGAGTTGTAGATACACATCCACCGCCCCTATGGCCAATCAAAGAAGAGCAGCCAATGAACGGCGCCAACGAGCCCGAGTATAGACGACGAACCCGAGCAACAGACAAACCGACTAGAGCGAGTGAATCCTCTGCTTACAGCCACTCGCAGCAGCAGCAGCGGCGGTAGTGGCGGCGGCGGTTTATCAATGTAGCTTTTAAAATACACCTATGGAAAGTAGGAGGATACATCGCGCAATGATGCACGGGATTCCTACTGACCACGGAACAAACAAAGGCAACCGATCGAGCACCGCCGCCGGCAACAAGAGCCATCGTGGTTATACTAGAAGGAGCGGGTAAACAAGGCGTGGTCAGCGAGACGCAGACAGATTTGAATTCAAATTAATGGCGGGAGGGCAGACACTTTTTGGACGTTGACTGTATTATTTTCATGTCGGTTTGGTCGATTCGCGAATTTCGTCTGTATATACAGTGGTGTAATCGAACCAGAGACTCTGTGGACGTGGCGTTCAGACACTGTCTCGTCTAGTTCTATATATTTTTAAAAGGAGAGTGATCATGTGGCTACCCGAATTGGCATGTGTCCGCAAAGAAGGAAGAGAACTACACTTTTCACCTAGCTTTGTAGGTAATTGATTAGAAGTTTACCTGATAGGTCATTCAAGATGAGGCTTTGACACGAGTATTTTATAAAATACTTTTTAGCTGCTGAACAGCCGCTCGCATTTTGAATTGTAAAACATTTCCGCTTTCGTGTATCGTTGCAAATGGGTAATAGGTAATCTTCCTTAAAATTCTGATTCCTTAAGATTTCTATTCAGCCCTACGATTGCTGGCTGTATTTCTACGAAGCTTACCAAAAGCCTATATCGAACCATATGACGCATACGATATTGCGTAATGTATATGCGGCATATATATGATACGGCGAACCCGGAGATGGTTAGTGTTAAACGCCACGCTGAACGTATTTAAGTAAAATGTTCCATTTTCTTACGCAAGCAATTCAGTGCAAGGCTGGCTGGCCGGCTGAACACGTGAACGTGCTGCGAGGCAAAGCCCTATGGAGACCAAAATTGAATTCGTTAGATAGATTACAATGGGCCGTGATTGGGCGCAAGCCGATCAAGACTATGCATAGAAGTGTTTCGAACGACTTAGGCTCCGTATAAAAAAAATGCTAGACTCGAATGGCAGTTACATACAACACACCCATTTTTTAGCGGTGTGTCTGTCGGCACGTTCAGACGGTTCCGTTTAAACCTGATTTTCAAGTGGCTGTAGCTTATAAATAAGTAAGATTAAGGTCGTCGCAATTTAGGCCGGACATGTGCTGTACATAAGTGCACTTGAGACAAATTAGGTTGCTAGTAAAGGTAATGTGGATTGTCTTCTAAATT
The DNA here is from genome assembly GCF_002532875.2 of Varroa jacobsoni. NCBI lineage: Eukaryota > Metazoa > Arthropoda > Arachnida > Mesostigmata > Varroidae > Varroa > Varroa jacobsoni. The sequence continues at coordinate 62,846 of NW_019214626.1, forward strand.
CACAATCTCATTAATGATCGAACGTTTTGCACCGCGTAAATGCTTTTTCTTCATAAGTTTGGTTTGATCGTTTCGTTCAATTATAGCCATATTTAAGATAAATACAGGTACAAAATACGATGGCACATAGAAACCAATTAAAAGTTTAAAAAAAATATATTAAATGGAGGACTAAAAACTGATTTTAGAGAAAACAGTGAACTTTCTTATTGAGGTACCATGGCACATATTATCTGAACAAGGCGGCCAAGAAAAGTCCTGTTCACCGTCGTTGCTTACTTGGGTAACCTCTCGGAGGGTCAGAGCCTTTCCGCCGCCCTAAGTGCTTTACTGACCGGCACTGAAGTACGTTCGAGCAATCGATGCTACCGCCAACGCTGATCCCACATATGAACGACGCCGGCTAAAGCTTATTGGAGTCGGTTGCTACTGACCAATCTATCTATTACTACCGGAGTAAGAATTGGCAGTATTATATTGGAACGGGACGTAGAAGGACTATCTGGGGGACTCACTTTAGCCATGCCGCCCTAGCGTGCACCAGGCCGGCGGTAATCCACTAAGCCCGGTACTCTGATCGGCCGTGGCTCTGACACCGACGACTTTGTCACTCATCATGAGCGAACAATTATAGAGGTCTCAACAACTCAGGACTTCTTTTCCCTTGTTTCTACCAACATCTCCTTGCAGCCTATGACGACCGCTGCCTACTGGCTATTAGTAGGACGGTTGGATAGTATACCTCTAGTTGGCCGGATATTCATTGTGACAGTGTAATTTTTGCGTCCGTTTAGCTCGACCACGCTACGTGGTGTAATATCTTCACTCTGCGCTCACTTTTTTTAAAATAATTTTTCGTAGCATGGCTTAAGAGGACAAAAAGCTTAAGAGGCCGAAACGGCTGACGGTATGGAGGTTGTCCTTTAAAAACCCGGAGAAACCGAATGTGTATTGTCTTTTAAGGCCTGGATACCTGGAAGAACCGGGCGGCTACGCCAAAATTCAATGGGCAATGTGGTTCGAATCCATGAAGAAGTTCAAACGAAGTTGCGCCTAGAGCCTAGGCAAAGACCATCACTGAAGGCGCCACAGCGCATATTGGAGCGTGCCAAATACTCCTCGATGACTCAGAAATTCCTTTCAGTGCAGAGTGGCCAGGGAAATGGTCTGAAAAAATTGTACAGAAAGTTGACGATTCCGGCGAGCCGCGCACAAACCACCGGTCGTATGCTACCTAACTCAAAAAGCTTCACAACTGGCGGAGGGTCATAGGAAGCTATCTCTGGGTCAGGCGAAATGCATGGCACAGAGATTCCCTTACACAGATGCCTTGAGGTGTTGACATGCAGTGCCAAAGACAGTACACCTACCTGAGATTCGTCTTCTAGAGAATACTATAATATCTACACAAGCCAATGCCATTAGCTTCATCATTCATTAGCTTTTTCGAATTTTTCAACATACGTCCAAATTCATCACACAACTGAAATAGCTGTACACGCGCTGTTTTCGATACAGAGTACCGCAAGCCGGGTCCGGCCTAAACTGATGCTGCCTTTCACGTAAGTTGACTTATTCACTGATGATACACTTAATTTTCATCTCAGAGAAGATTAGAAAACGACCTGCTACTTCACTCTTCAGAGAACTGAGGATCAAAAAGGCACCGATGAAATATTTTAATTTTTTTTTTAGAAAGCGTCTGTTTAATTTTTATTGCATATCACATAGATCTAAGGTCTTCGTTTAATAATGACACGTTAGCCCATCATCATCAGAAATATATGACAGAGAACACAGTTGCATAAAGGATGAAAGGATTGCATGTGGATACGATTGCTGCTAGCGATGACAGAGTGTAACGGCAAAACGATTGTACAAGAATAGCTGGTGTTCAAGCGCAGTGAGGGCTCTACACCACAGGCTGGTACATTCTCAGTCTTTGTTCAGTATTGTTAAACGGTTTATACATTCAATAACAGTTGCCGGAGGTTTACAGTAATTACGGCTTCGAAATTCGATTGCTCATCCACGCATGTCATCTGAGTAACTTCTAATGTCGATTTACTGCCTATGTGCTTCACTCTAACTAATCACGAAAGTAAAACACCGCGCATTTACTCAAACAAGTTTATTGTGAAATAGCTTGACATATAACGCTATATGGTATGATCAGCATCTCGCCCGTAACCCGTTCCACACACCCAACCCGTACCTCCCACAGTTCGGTCCCGAGCCCCGCACAAAGGACTACAGTTACTGGACATAAAACCATGGGCAACAACTGCAGCCCTTTTTAAATGGACGATGCCGCCAAAATCGGCCTGCCTGAAATGTTATTTGGCTTTCTCTGTTGTCACCGATCATCGCCCGCCATTTGTACGTGGATTCTAGTTTACCAAACCCCCCACCCCTCCCACGTCCATCCTAACGGCCCTCGCCTGTCTTTTTATGACAACCTGACCTTGGCGACAATATTGTTCTCATCATTATTGTTATTATTAATATTACTGTTGTATACTTATTGTTCTTATTTTTATTAATCTTATTATCATAATTATTTATCTGCATTATCAAGCAACACTTATTCCTTACAACTCAGACCTCGTTAATTATTTCACTCCGCAGGCTTTCACAAACAAGCTCCACTTACATGTCATCTCCTGCCTCCTGCCACTATTTTTCACTATTTTTTTTCCATTTTCACTACACGCATTTTTATTGTTGTTATCGTTGTAACTCTGTTTTACTGTAACTCATAACCTACCCCCAAGCAATGCTTTTTAATGGTAAGCTATCGGTAGCGATAGTCGGATTTTGAATGGACAGATGGCGCAATCGTGTTCCCTTAAACGTAACTTCGTGATCTGCTTAGCTGATAGCTGCACCTACCGTTTGCTTGCTTCCCATGTGGTTGTTATTTTCGCAAAAAAGGTCTCGGCCATCATCATAAAAACAATACGTACGTTGACAACGAGAATACATGCACATTTTACCCGATGTAAACATGTGGATAGTTATAGACGGCCTGCTCCTACTAATGGAGCGCATGAGCTGACGACGGTGCATGAAATGACCGAAGGGGAAACTCGTCGAAAAATCACTGTCACCGCGGGACACGCGGAGTGTAGTCGGTACACGAAAAAATTGAACTTTACGTCAAAATGAATTAGCATATTTTACAGGTAAACCAGTAAAACTGCTAAAAATTATTAGGTAACGGTTCTCTTTCTCTCTCTCTCTCTCTCTCTCTCTCTCTCTCTCTCTCTCTCTGTCTCTCTGTATCTCTCTCTCTCTCTCTCGTGTGCAATTGAGGCGGACTCGAAGAAACTTCCGATTGACGAAGTTCGAAATCGTCTACACTGCAGCGATATCCCCATTAGTGGTCTTGGTGACATGATTAATTTCTGGATCATTATTATTGTTGTTATTATTTCTATTTTATTTTTTTGCCATTTGTATTTAGCCATCATTTTAATATCAATATATGCAACTACGAAGACGAATGGTTTACCGAACGAAGGCTCTGTCGATTGAAACGAAACATTAAGACACGGACGCGTCGTTGGACGCGTACAACTATTTAATGGGTTATCAACTGAATGGGCGGGCAGAAAAAATATCATAGAGAAAAGGAATTAATATTGCTACGCACATGACGCCTTTGTCTTTTTCGTTACTTGCAGTACGTGTGTTGCTATTATTGATAATGTTATTGTTATTATTTCAATAGTCGCGTCCTTGGTCGCCACATTACGTTGATGTTGTTTGGCAGAGCCAACGTAGCAATCTGCTCCGACCACTGCCAACAAGTGGTCGAGGCTCATGCCTATTGAGCGGCTCAAAGGCCTGCTCACGAATGGATCGTGTTCAGAATTCAAGTGGAGTTCTTGCAAGCAATAATGGCTTCTTCACCGACGGCAGAGAGCACCGTAATAATAACATTTCCCTCGCCTTTTTCCAGTTCTTCCTTCATCTTTCTCGACAGCTCTTCGTCGGCGGGTACACGCAGATCATCACGAATGTCACCTTTGTCATCCATCAGGGACACGAATCCATCGTCGGAGATGTCGATCAGCTGTAAACGAGTTCAAAATACTGTTACCGTGTGGCGGCTCAACTAAGGGTCATTCCTGCAGAACATGCTAATTAATAGCGCCTTTGAATGTGATCGCTAGACTTTTTGGATATCCTCCAAGCACGTGAATTACTATCTGAAGGTAGACATTGAAACGGAAACGACTCCCGGGTAGTAATATCTTTAATAATTTTCTCATACGGTACCTAATGATGAACCCTGTATGCAAACGGTTGAAGTCGAAGCGAGATAACGAACTCGTTCGTCCAGTCAGAATGCAGTTTTGCTTAGTATAGCATTGCAAAAAAAAAACACACTTCTTCACTTTTGGAATGAAGTCAGTGGGAAAAAATGCATGACAATCGCTGAAGACAAAAAACTGAGGAAACATAGGAAATTCGTTGGTTTTTTTCTTTTGTTGTCTTTATCAGAAATGTCTGCAAACGGTTGAGGCCAAGACAAAAATAGCTTGCCTGGCCAGTCAGATTGCATCATTTAATCTCAATATAGCACCAATATAGGAAGACCAGCATTTCCACTGTTAGGATGGAAAGCGGTGGCAAAACGGTGCCTATATTTTCTACTATAAGCACGTTACAGCATGCTGATACGTACGCAGCGCAAACAATCTTACAATTTCTTAGATATATGATGGTTGAGATTGGCTTTCGTTTCAAGTTGTTTGCAAATGGCTGAGACTAGGGTGAGATGGAACGGCTCCAGTCACAACGCACAATCTCTTTCTATGCGCAAGTCTAGAGAAAGACTGGCACTTTGTTCAATAGAAGTAAGCAGTGACAAATTGTGCATAGCCGATCTACACGTAAACAGCAGCTTATATCAGGTAATAGTAACAATAATAATAACCATCATAATTGTTATTTAGGGTACAGTATCACATTGAGGTGACCTGAACACTTTGGCGAGCGGATAGCCTCGAAGGGTTGATTCGGCTACAGCTGCTTTCAGTAACCCTGAAGGCTATTAGAAAATATGCTGAAGTAAAATTTTGAGATTCGTTTTCTCAGTCAGAATCCGCACACCATTATAATATTGCACCCAATCTGGGAGAAGAAATCGCCTACACGAACGAGAACTAAGTCAATAGCAACCGTGGCAATACATTTATTGCATATAGCAAACTACTGCACGTCTGATGACCTGAAGTTGATTAAGCAAACACTGGATTGTCCTTTTGAACAATAAAGCCAACAAAAAACCGAATACTAACCTGAAAATCGTTTCGGTTAACATTGGGCACATCAATGTTGTGCGTGGATGGACAGAGATCTTCGTACTTCTTCGACGTGAAAATATCAATGCCGACAAGGTGAACCTTGGCGTGTCCGTGCTTTCCTGTCTTTGAGGTGCTCATTTCCATGATCTTGCACGGGCGGCCCTTGAGCATCACGAATCCGTTCTTGCGTAGTGCCGAACACTGCATCGGATACGTGGATGAGGCGCCGGACCCACCGGTGTGGAACTCCACTTCTTCGCCCTCCATTCTCGTTCGGTCGTTTAGGTCGCTAGGCCGTGACCGCTGAACCTGTTGCACCAACTTCGCGGGCTTTCGAATCACGGCTAAAACTGTTACCAAGTGAAGCGTGAGTTACAGTTTGAAGACGCTAAGGTTAGCTTTGAGAGGCCGGTCTTGCCAAACTAGTGAAAGTTAAAGAAACAAATTGGTAAACACTAGTGAGAGCACGCCCTATCACGGGGTATTGAAAGTTGAAAACTCCTAAAACCGCGTGACCACCACCTTCTGGAAAATTCCGAGATTCTAGATCTTATTGGTCAAGTTATTCTCAAACTACTCGATTTACCCTAATCGATTAAAATCTAATATGTATCGGTCGAGATCAATGTTGGGGCTTGATCGGAGCGTGTACTATTCTTCCTGATTAAAAATCCTACTTTGTAAGCATAAAAGGTTTAACTGGCAAATTCCCTCTCTACTGCTCCCTTGTAGGCGTGCCACCATGACGTATACGCAAGAAAATACCAACCATGCTAACAGATTAAGTAAACGAAATATTAACATCGAGGTGTGGGAGCAATCACATCCGCCATGGAATTAAAATGACCGTTTTATAAACAAATGTCCAGCGACGAAAACGTGTTCGAAATTATGCCTCACTTAAACCCTCTTTCACGATGTCAACACCGTTGTGAGCATATACAATGCGTATTTGACGTTAAAAATTATTGCTATGAAACCAAAAAGGCGTTGCTTAGAGTCGGAGTTTCGAATAATTTCCCTTCTCAGTGCGTTTACGCTAGGGAATTGTACCATACATTTTCTATTAATCGATGCAAAGAGTCTACAACATACGCTTTAACGAGACACATAAAATGTATGTATCGAGAACTGCCACCCGGCTTCCACCTAAACCATTTGCAGCCTAGCTACAGAATAAGCGACTTCGTCAGCACGAAATGCCAGATAGACAAGCCCGAACGGGACTAATACCCTGGCGATTGCAGCACTCGCTGGGGCAGCTCAATCTCGCCGACTCGATATTAACAGATAGCAGCGTCGTATATCTCGAAACCAGAGCCAACGTCCCGTCGAAATGAAAAGCAGCTCCAGGTACTGCGGATCGTCCGCCAACACAGTCGTCGCAAAAATGCACGAGCGGGCTGGATCAATTATACACAAATGTCGAAGCGAAAAAACATAACACTAGCGAACGACTTTCAGAAGCAACAGCCAAAGCGATGTTGGAAAGAAGACACAGTGGAGAAGACCCACTTGGTACCATGAGTGGCGGCAGCAGCAGCAGTAGGCGACGACCATAGCTGTCGAGCTGCCGAACTCGTTGATCACTATCGCAGCTAAATCAATAGGCCTAAATCGACATGAATTCGCCAAGTGGAAAGACACTAACATGCCACCTGTGCTCTTGTACAACGCCACCTCATACGGCCCAGACACAGTCGCTCGACTGACGCACGACGTTGACAGCACGAAACGGTGAAAAATTACCACCAAAGTAACCTAGCCTACCTCCATGCGGCGCCGCGCTCTCCAGCGGCGAAAAGGTTCGCCGGAAGCGGCCTGTCCCATCGATGGCGACTTGGTTTCGGATTCCGGCCCCCTAATGTCGGCCACTGTCGCAGGTTCAAAGAAGGAAATTATGGTACGTTTTCTGTTTGGGTACGGTTTTTATTAAACACTGTATGGCCATTTGCCTACTTCATGTTCTGAAGTAAATTAGACTTTATTATCGCTTATTTTTCAATACCAACATAAAAATAACGCTATATCATGCGAGTGTTGCTTTCATTGTGCTTCAATGGTGGGACGGAAATCACGATGGTCCCAATAGGCGCAAAAGCACCAGTAGGTATCATTGTTTATTTCTCCCATTGTGCGACTGTGGCAGGAGTAGTACTGTTCCAGCAATGGTGGATGCAACAGGCTTGGTAGGAATGTATTTGAGAATATCAATATTATTTAACGTCTGTTATTTAATGTCGAGCAGTTACGTCTGAGGATAGTTGCATTGCATTTTTCTATGAAAATATTCGTCGTTTCCATTAGGTGCGACTAAATGTATTACCAACCAAATCTTTACGAGATTCAGTTTTAAACGCGTTTGTCTCTAGAATGTTTTCAGTAATTTATAGTACAAATGAGAGACAAAAATTGCTAAAAATACTGAATAACAAATATGTGAGCTTGAAATAAGTACAACTTCGTACCGATCTGAGAATTACTATTCTATAAATTTCTACTAGTCTATAAATTTCGCATGCGCATCAAACTCGTTTTTTTTTCACGCATTACATTCGTTTGTTTTTTTCGACATTATTTAAGTCAGAAGACCTTTTTAACTTTACTAAATATTAATTTTCTTGTGTTTTGCCTGAATATTTTAGGGATGCGGCGGCGCTGCTGCAAGTCCCTGGAAAGTGCTGCCATGCACGAAAGAGGATAACCTAAATGGCGTTGTATGCGAAAGTTCGTTCGCTATGCTCTTCCCAAAGTACCGTGAAAAATACCTTAAAGAAATTTGGCCTCTTGTTAAAAAGGCCCTTGGAGGTTTGTATCGAAAGGCATATTTCAATAGCCAAGTTAAAGGGGACATTTTCCTTTGGTGGAAAGAACAACTATTGTTGGGGAGTCAGGGTTGAAACGGACGCTTGAGTACCTAGTTTATTTGCGTAGTAAAGACTTTCCCTTCCCGGGATGCATATTAAAAACGTGCTTTCAGGACCGGACAGTTAGTGAGCTGTGAGAAGATTCGCTCTGCGGACATGGCTTCCTCAACATGTATATCCTCATTTGATCTGTGTAACTTCGCTTGTGAGTAATGCGAGTTGAATTCTATGTGGACATACATTCCTATTTCGTAATTGTTATCGGTTGTATCTGTTTGTAGAACACGGCATTGAAGCTGAATTGGATGTTATCGAGGGGAGCATGACAGTAAAGACGACAAGGTAACCTACCAAACTTCTTCTTGTTGAAGTATTGTAACATGTAATTATTTCGTAATACTGCATCGTAGGCTGAAGGGCGCTTGCTATACTTCTCTGCTTTTCCTATGAAACTAATTATATATAAAAAAAAAATAATTGAGTACAACTATTTGCGACTTTGTTGACGATGGTTTACGTTTTTCTACTCCAGACTATCTAAACAGCATAGCTATATAAATGGTATAGTTCCTGTGACCGAGTCCGTTTAATTAAGAATTAAGCGAACGAATATATCGTTTCGCATATAATGATGATACAGGCCCTTGGCGTATGTGTGATATATAACCAGGCAAATGTGGGATCCCTACATGATTATCAAGGCGCGTGACCTTATCAAACTTATGGCTCGCAGTGTACCATTCGAACAGGCAGTTCGTATCCTTGAAGATGATATCGCATGCGATGTAATTAAAATTGGCGGAACGGTGCGGAGAAAAGAACGTTTCGTACGGCGTCGACAGCGTCTCGTAGGTTAGTGAAATACCAATGGTTTGTGACCGATACGTGAGCACGGAAACGTTCAGCTATAGCTGTAGAAAATTGCTGTCTTTGATTTATCCAGATAAAACAGTGGAGTTTAGTGAAAAAATTCCTTGAACAATCGCAGTCATTTTTTATAGTGTCAAATACTTCCAAGCTACGCTCGTTTTTGAGTTGAACCTTGATTTTCTCTAGCAACTTGGTAGGGTTCTTTGTTTCAATGAAGACTTCTTATGAAGAGTTGATTTTTTTTAGTTATAGTGTCTTTTTATTCAGTAGTAAGATTTGGTTTCGAAACTAATTTCAGTACATACAAAAATGCGTATCTGCTTTTTTAAGGTTCTTTTTGTGGTAATAAATAATTTCCTAAAATATTTGATTCATACTTATCTTACAGACCAATCATACCATGCTTCTCTTGGAAATTCCTAAGAAAAATTTATCATGTTAAACATCCTTAAAAAGTTCTAGAGATACTGAAACATTTGTCAAGAATCAATCGCGAATGTAAAATTTTAGCATATAGAAATTATGGCTGAACGTTAGCCACAGAAAGCAAAAAGAGTCAGTTTTTTAACTACGGTCAGCGGTGAGAAAAATGCATATGTTTTTTTTAAGATCAGCCATTCTGTCTAATGTATTTAGTCACCATCGACAATGCTTTCCATAGAAAATCAAAGTTAAACGGTAGCAGCTAAAACAAATCTGTCACCACAATGAAATAAGGTTTAAAATAATTTTTCATAACGGTTTATTTTTGCTGACACACTTTTCCTCCTCGTAATAGGACCAAACGGTGCAACACTCAAAGCCATTGAGATCTTGACTGGTTGTTATGTCCTTGTGCAGGGCAATACTGTTTCAACGCTTGGGCCTTTTAGAGGTCTCAAACAGGTAAGACAAATATTTCCGTATGTATTAATTATCCATAAAGCCTCATGAGGGTACGGATCCCTCAGAAAGCCTTTTCCCTCGTAGCAATAATGAGAACGTAAAAATGGCTTGCAGCGTCAAATTTGCGGAGCCCTCAACTTAATGAAACAATTCACTACTTATCAAACGCGGAATACTAACCAATTGTAAAGCGTTGCTTTTCCACGGTCCTCTTATACTTGTATCTTGACTGATTTCGACGGAGGTACGGGCAAAGGTCTACACAATCCAACGTCATAGCCGTTACAAGGTTTTAAGCACCCCATGCTACCCGAGAAATAAACACTCGATGCCCGATTCACTTGTATGCACAACGCGTACATCGGTGTACTCTATTCAATTAAATCACGGGAAAATGATTTTGACAATGAGAATTGCTATGTTTACTCACAGTCGTGTAATGCTGTAAGTGCTGTTTTCTGTGTGTTACATGATGAGATTCAGGTGCGCAAAATCGTTGAAGACTGTATGAACAACGTTCATCCGATATATCATATCAAGACGCTAATGATTAAACGCGAGTTAGCTAAAGATCCTCAGCTGGTCAACGAAAATTGGGACCGATTCCTGCCAAAGCTATCCAACAAGAATATCTCAAAGCGAAAGCAGCCCAAGAAAAAGCGTCTGAAGGGAGAATATACGCCGTTTCCGCCTGCACCGCCTCTGTCGAAGGTACGCAAGTCAGCGAAAACGTTTGAGCTTTATTTGGATAAGCTTGAATTTTGTACATAAAGCTATAGCTTCCGATGTGTAAAGTGGCTAGGACAGTAACACACGTTCTGGTGCGCGTTTTACATCTCTATTACAGATTGATAAGGAGTTGGAAACTGGCGAATACTTCTTAAAGGATACGGAGAAAAAACGTAAAAAGAAACGTGAGCAACTTGAGCGTCAGGCCGAGAAACAGGTGAGTCATGGAAAAGCGTTAATAAAACTATTTGTTTTTGACGCGGATCTGCATAGACATTATCCGTATCAATTCGTAGTGAGCTGCTACTGATGATCATAAAACCTAAATACTTAGAAAATTTTTAAAGTAGATTATTATTTTAAAGTAGGTTGCTTGCTAAGTGTTAAAGAAAAAATAGTTATCCTAACGAGATAAGAAAAATAAAAAAATCTTACGATAGCTATAATAGGTGTAAGCTATAACATTCCTACTTACTCTCCTCTAATTTTTAAAGAATAATTAGAGAGATACTTTCGTTGATATCGGGCAGATCTACTACAGAGCATTACTTACATGTCGAATTATTGATGTACTCATTCTAAAATTCGCTAAGAATACCCGTTAGGTTGCTCAAGCGAATTTAGCAGATTTTAACAGACGAAATGATAAATACTTTAATATATTATAAATACGAAATGAAAACACTTGTAAGTGAAAGCTGGCTACCTTCAGCAGTAAGTGAAAATTTTTTAGTGTCGAAAATAGGTTGTCGGCAGTCCGGTCATTGTTCCTCAAGTGCTACAGGGCAACCGAAATTTATCAAAGACTGGGGAATACGTTCGAAGGTACAGCGCAAATGGTGCAAATGAACACCAAATATCGAAACTCGTGGGCCTAGAACGCATTGCCGCAATCAAAAACGCCTTTTATGAAAGGATGGCTTGGAGTCTTAGGGCTCTGTCGGATAAAACTGGCATTTCACAAGTGACGTGTTATAGAATTGTAACACAAATACTAGAAATTCGGATACTAAGTAAAAATGGGTTCCGTGAATTGACTCCACGTCAGTTGGAAAGTCGGGCTGTCTATATCGCCCGCAATTTGCGAACCATTAATTAACAACAACTCGCGTGGAGTATGCGGTCGCCATGGTGTAATCTATACCGCCAGAAAGGGACCAGGCGAGAAAATTGCGTCGTCCTAAAGAAATCGAGCGTAGTGGCAGTACTATGTTGAAATGGACATCAGGATTATCCACTACTGTGAAATATTCGCGATAGATATTCAGCTTGCCATCTCAAATCCCCCAAAAATCTGATGGACCATTGGCACCATCCTAGTTCAAGTAGTTCAAAAGTTGTTCAATTTCAGAATCCAACGAACTCGCTTGTACATGTATATAGACACTATATACATATATATATATATATGTATATAGTATCTATATACATACACATATACATATATATATATATGTGTATGTATTTGACTTCAGTCTAATATTCTACGTCTGTGACGGCAGTGGTTGTAGTAATTAGTATCATATTGTACTACGTGTTTATTTTTTAATTGAAATTAAGGCATTTGCCAGATGCTTTCCAAATTTTAGCAAGCGAGCAAGCTAGCTATATGATCTCTAGCGTTCAACAAACTCGGAGTTTTTTTTTTTTAATAATATGGCGCTTCACTTATGGGGTTGTAATTAGTTCCAAATATTGGTTGGGTGCTGGGCCTTGGAGCACCGGAGAACCTGGCTATAGCTCAAATATGACGCTGCGCACGACCCAAAAAGGCTATCGGTTTAAAACTCGGCCTCACTGATACTATCCACAATGTTATTGTTTCTCTAAATTAGATTTTATTCTTAGCTTAAGTTGTACACATTTTTTTAAATATCTATCCTGTGACCTTGTAATTGCACCGCTGAATCCGTTTCTGAAATCCTAAAATGCGAACATACTCACTTTATTTTAAAGTGAGTAAGTTCGCATTTTTTATGTATATATATACACATGTATATATAGGCGTATATGTGCGTGTGTATATATATATATATATATATATATATACTCTTTTTCATAGATCGTTAGAAGTATCGATATAAGAATAATGCATAAGCGAACATTGGTGATTTATCTATTTTGTATTTTATTGTTTACAGCTTGAACGAGAGAAGCAGCGTATGAAATCGTTTGAGCCACCTAAGGAGCCTCCCGCCGTAAAGAACTATTAGAGTATATAACATCTCTGTATATGGTTATTTGATAGAAGATAAATACAATAAATGTACCAGTACTTACGCACAAATTTATGCAGTTTTTATATATATCAAGCATATCTACTATCAGTTTCAATGCAAACAAGATTAAATCGCTGTGAAAAGCAGCATAGAAATTATTTTACCAATTTTTTTTACGCTTACCTTACCACACCTTCCTTGCCGACATAATAGGCTTGCAATAAATTTATTTTTGCTTTATATGCCTACATGGTTTAACGTGTTCGTCATAGGGTCTATCAATAAAACAAACTGAGCACTTAATGAGGCCTACTGTGTCCTCCTGTCAGCTAAAACGCGCAGCTCATAACAGGAAGCTGGGGCACTAGAATGATAAAGAAAACTAGATCAAGAATGTAATCGAAATCATATGATTCTGTTTTGGAATATTGTCTTTTAACCGAACCTGCAAATCAATGTAATAATAATAAATTTCCTTTCTAGAAGTTACAAGCCTGTTTGTATAAACAGATGTTTGTATAAATTTTAGCAATTTGCATATGCTTAATCACGTCCATTCCAAAAACGTGCTGGTCGCAGGTACCCGGCGCTACTGACTACTCAATCAAAGTACACACTAAGTATATATATACCTTCTAGTTCTTACCCAATGAACATCAATTGCAAAGAGCAATAATATAGAATGATAGGGACAATATTTATTGCAATAGTAAACAAAGTCATTTTTGGGATAAAACAACGACTAAGGAAACGAAGTTAGCATACTTAAGTTCCACTTAGGAATTACCTTTCTGTTCCAATAAGTCTTCATTTGACAAGTGAATATTAATAAGCTTTGCCCTACAGTTACGTCAGTTATCAACTGCTGAGTAAATTATATATATAGTTAAATTCAGGGACTGCCACTTCAGTGAGCTGTTCACACCTCTATGGAACATCATCAATAAAATAGTCGAACTGGTCATATTCTTCAGATGTTACTCTTCGTTTCATTGAACGAAGTCAGTTTTTCGAACATCGAAAAGTTTTCTAAATTATTCCGGACAAGCATTCATATTGACTGAGCCGGGCCGGGTAGTATCGTTTGCTGAAGACGTTTGCTTGTAAATATAAGCTCGTTTTCTACCTTGATTTTGGTGATCCATAAATGCGATACGGGATCGCGCTACGAATTGGTAGATTTATAAACAACTGTAGGATAACGCTAAGTTGTTTCCTGCATCGACTGAAACCTACCAAATATATTTTCAGAGCTAGTACAACTCTAAAGTTGATGTTTACATGCTTCTAACTCAAAATACTGGGATCGGTGTAATGTGTTAGGCTTACCTACGTACACTAATTTTGCACCTGAAATAGTTTTAGACCAGAAGATCTGACGGATAGCAATCAACCGCAAAAGCGCTCTTGTAAAATGAGATCTTCTAATTCTGAAATTAGTTAATTATGTGTTATCGTTCTAGCTAGTCATCCATGCCAATATCCCTCTCGTGAATCAATTTTTAATCAGCTTAACTGATACGTACGCCCTACGTATAACCTATTCCGCTTGGCTTGCTTACATTGACATTGTTGTATAAAAATGTTTGGTTACCTAAAAAAAAATGCTTATGTTTGAAGGTTGTGACTTTTCAAGATGTGCATTTAAGTTAATCGGCTATAATATGTTTGTCTAGCGACTCTTCAAAAACATCAAGGTCCCGCAAACAACTATATTTGCCAAAATCGCATTAAAATTGTGTTAATTTTTAGATATTCCGACCTTTTATGGTCGGCATACCTAAAAATCATAGTAGTTCAGAAATAAAATAATTTTTAATTATTAGAACGCAAGCATCTATTCTGCAAGAGCAAGCGGAGCACGAAGCAGGATAATCTGAGTTACTAAGAAATTAGTTCGACCAATAACTACCGCTAGCTGTTACGACTGCTGTTGTATTTTGCCTAATTTAGGCGCTAACTTATTACATTGTATAGGCGATGAGATAACGAACCCGTAAGTGTATTACGATACGATACGACAATGAAAAACTGCAAACTCGCGCCCTACACCAGCCTATATAACAAGAATATCAGGTAATAGGCGGTAGTTCTTTTATTAGGCAAACAGAGTCAAATTCCTTTACGCATACATACGATCACTCGAACAGAATGGTAACATAATACAGCAAAAGAAGATGCATACGGTTTTTTTAAGTTTGCACGGCCAAAATACGAGATTAGACATCAAACGAAAGGATTCCGTTTATTTCCTCACCTCCATTTCCAACTTCGTTTGTTCGAGATACATGAAACTCAGAAAATACATGTTCAGCCAGCCAGACAGACAGACAAATAAGTTGACCCTCTGAATCAGCAATAGAGCCACTTCCGCCTAGCCGCTGATACAGGCGAAACTATATAGGGCGGATGGCGCCCTATCTAGCAGGACTATGCCCGAGTTGACAGATAGCAAGTGGGGACAAATGCGATCTGGGCAACCCCTTCTCCAGCTACTGACAAAATGACGCAAAGGAACTCCTGTGTTTCTCGTCTTCATTCCATGAAGCTTGCGCAGAAAGAGCAAAGAAAGTTTTATCAACTCCTGTACAAATCGGGCAGATAAATGACGGTATACTTATCCGCACAGCGCTAAGCACAAAACAAATGAACTTAATGAGGTCCCCTACCTCGATCCTCGCTGCTGCTGTCAAACCCGATGCTATCCATCGCCTGCTAACACAACCTAACGCGTTTCCGGGAGGGCAACAAAGTACCTTTTCAATGAAAAGGAAGGCCCCTGTTTATCCCTAAGGGGCAATTTTTTTTTTTACTAATGAGCATAGAGCTAACGTCTGTGCGGCTGGTTCTCGTCAGCGTTCACTCTTCGCACCAAAATAAATGGTAGACTATGCGATTTCACTAATATATTATACGGATTGAATGTAGTATGCGTCAATATAGAAGGGATAATGACAGCTTTACTTTGCACTAGGAGAGTGCATTGTATTACGACAAGTTCATATGAAGGTAAGAATATAGGTTAATGCCAGTTATTACCGAAGAAATGTTTTTATTTTGTTGCGGTAATGACAGCGGCGGCAGCAGGCCAAATATTATGAGCTTATCGAGCATAAATTTCGCTTCAATTTGAATATCCGTGCAAAATAATTTTTACGGAGCTCATTCTGAGAGGCGTCTGAGAAGCGCGGTGAAGGTCATAGCAAGAATGTTACTTGTTAATAATAACAAGGTTACGTAGATATGAATCAGAGGAAATGCAGCTCACGACTTTAGACGACCCAGCAGCGTCTTAGAAGACTCCACAGCTAGAAGCTGTGAGGCACTCCAAGGCGAAGGTCGGTCTAAAGTGCCTTACATGCTTCTGTTTAACCTAAATAGAAGAACAAACGCTAAAAACCAACACATAAAGAATATATGATGCGCTTATCTGCCAATGCACTGTCTCACTGTGTAGCAACGTGTTAAGCGACGACATGGTACGTCATGCACTATTATATTATAAGCAGTAGCACGTACTTGCTTCCTATTTGTTAGGTACCAAGAAAAAAAACACGCTCGCAACAACAGCAGCATGTCCAAGAGACAAAGTACCAACGGAAGACACAAACGACAATCTTAGCTTGTTCAGACAACCAGTTTACTGCCTACATATACGATCACAAAGTCCAGTGGGGGCGACTCGGCCTCTTTCGGCCTGCCTCATACAGCACGTACTGACCCTGCGCATATACACGTCGTAGGGCTGAGAGAAGTTTACCACTGTAGTCGCTGCCAAATAGCTGGCCGCGGACCCTACTGAGATCAACGTGCTGCGCGTGACGCCAGACCAAAGCTAACCTGGATAGAACAATCATTATGTGGGCTATCACCCCGCGTCTCTCTGTGCATGGCTTGACGAGGAGACAGAAAAGACAAGATCAGCAACGAGGCCATGCAAGCGTTGCCAAATGTTGCAATTTTGCCCCCTGTTCCAGAGCAGTGCCAACAACTGCTCAGTTGTCATCGTTCTCTCATCAAGTCACCGTTGTCAAGTGTCGAATGTCGGGTATCAGGCAGGCGATCTTATCAAAAATTTCCCATTATATGAATCTAAGTTTAGTCTTGGAAACACCGAACCTCTCGGGCTTCCAAATCTACAAATTAGAGGTAATTGACTAACAATTATTATATTATAGATGTATCAAATTCACTATAAGGCTGAAAACTACCAAAACTTGTGAGAATGCAGGGTCTGTCGGGGTCGCATCGAAATTGTTTTATCTCTGAAGCCAGATAACATGAAGTGCCAGCTATAGATCTACCCAGAATTATAAATCAACTATTTACCGATGTCTGCTATCAACGCCAGTAAAAATGGGTAGTTCACATTTCTCCCTCTCGTCTCAACTATTTAGCCTAGTTCGCTAGCAGTTAGCGAAGTGCAGCCGAACATCTTTTTCCTTGCCCTCAAGTGCACGTAGGACATGCCCGGCTAGAATAGATCTATAGCTGTTTCTATTTGTATGATACATTTACTAGACCGTAGCCTTCTGTCGCTGTCCTGTTGGTACTCTATTGTGATTTGCATAATACGTTGGTTGCATTCTACTTGTGGTATCACAGAGTCAGAGGTGTCGGAGCTATGTTACCACGACTCTCGAATGAGCAGAAGAGGACAAAGTTGAACATGACAGAACAACGGGGAGACAAATCACGGAGAAGAGGCACCAGCTGCAGGCCCTCAAATGGGCACTTTTACCAGCTTGAAAAATGGATACCGAGATGTTGTAGCCGCTACAAAATCAGGCGATCCGATGCGATTATGCGAGCGGAATGATAGACAATTGAGATGAAACCATGACAACACATTGTTGATTACTATATTCGGCCATTTTCGGTTCGCTTTAGTGGACATTTTTCGGCTATGAGGACGATGGTATCGAATGATTCCATTTATAGAGCCTGCTTTGTTAGCTGTATGATTATGTTTTGCATTTATATATATATATATATATATAGTATTTGTTTCTCGGAGTAAATATTACGGACTCTTGATTCGATTGTGTAGTCAACAAATGGCCACCGTCTACGATAACTCTATGGCACGTGGGCTAGTTATAATAATAATAATAATAATGATAAGCGCTAACCAAGCACAAGTCCCAGGATAAGAATGTAATCAATTGTAGAAAAGACGTACGCGGGAGAACTTGTTTGTTTCCAGCCGTATCGATGTGCACAGTGGGCTGTGCATAAGGCACGTCTAATTGACGGAATCAAAATATAACTCTAGTAGAGCTAGCCTTGAGGACCTCTTTGAAGTTTGGACAAGTATGGACGCATATACTCTCAAGCAAATACAATTTGCATCTTAAATCCACACCAGCAACAAATCTTCATGCTACTGATAACGCTTTGTTTTTTATTATAAAGCGCACACATGTTTTACAACTCCATTTCACACGATCGCCATGAATCCCTGAGTAAACATGTGGGTGAACGGTATCCTTTAAATCTTTTTGTATATAGGATCCAATACGTAAACCATTTGTTCCGTAGTTGTCGTTACCTTTTTCCTTTCGAAATAAGTGCTCTAAGTTTCAAGTCTCACGAGGCTGTTAAACATTGCTTCAGGCGGCCGGTCCCTCCTAGCACGAAACGAAGGGTGTCAACGCCCGGTTTCGAACCTGTACCACTTCACGTGACTGTAAGTAGCAGGCAAACAGGTTACCGCTGCACGATCACCTTCACTCACGGGTAGGACTCTTTTGCAACCTATGTATAATAGCCCATTCTTTTTGGTTGGCAACGAAGAACAGAGGCAGGAAAAGCAGAAGCATTGCTTTTCGGCTACGGACAATTCGCTGCTGAAAATTCTCAACCCTACCAGCTTATTGCTCCGTTCAAGGGCAGCTCTTAGGCCGCATATGAGCCTTTTAGTCCTAATTTTCCTGTTCTGCGCCCCCTCAAGAACAAATGGGTCTACGAGAAGAAACCTCCTGGTAACAATAATCCATGACAATATAAACCTGTGTGCTCGCGCTTGCCTCGCCAAACGGTCGCCCAACACCGGCTACTGAAGATACGCACAATATTACGATACGCGAAACACTAAATATGCGTTTGTTTATAGGTGGCGCCCTTGTGGATTTTTCGTTTCAACATGCTTGGAGTTGCGATTATAACTTGTGTAGTGATGCAATACAGCTGATCTTGTTCCCCAGCTATTTTACGTAGAGTTAAGTAATCAGATGGATTTACAATTTAGTTGCTGTGAAACTGAATAATGAATCAGCTTCAAAAAATAGGCTGATCTTCGTGGAGATTCTGTGAAGAACAATACGCATTAGAACAGTATCTTGGCAAAAATAAATCAATGCGTTGTTGATAACGCTAATTAGCGGGTGGTTGGCTTTTGAAAATCTATGCTAATAGTAATGGTTAATAAATTAGAGAGCTCTATTAATAATATACAGAATATGTATAAAATGGGCTGCACAACACTAGAGAGAGACACTACGTCATTGGATGTAGTGTAAATATAATATTTCGATGCGGAAAAAGTTTGATTTTCTGCGCACAAATCAACGCTAGAATAAAATACGATATTGCGAGTATACATAATCATTTAAATATCCGTGTCTACTACAAGACTATAGTGTATTTATATAGTCCTGAAGTTAGTTAAACGTTATCGCCTTTTGGACAATCGAAGAACTGATGAATTTCGCAAAATCTATATACTTAAGCTGAATTATAAATAATGTCAGCTTGTCGGCTGACGGCAATGTAGTGTTTCATTGAATTCTAGCAGCAAATTCATTTGGTACGTATTCGCCGTTACCCTTTATGCTCACTCTCTAGATCTCAACGAATTTATTTCCTCTTAACAGAAATTTTGATGTGTGTCCGGTCGCATTTTAAGACCCTCTTCACTGTAAAATATACTGTTACAAACTTCATTTGTCAGTGGTTAAAGGATGTCATAATCCTTCAGGGTGAGTTTTTGGAGAATACAATAGGTGCGGAAGGATCTCTTATCCAAAATTATGCAAAGCGGCTTCCACAATGTTTGCCATAGGCGGGCTGCCATGGCCAAGGAAGGACCCGATAAATGAAGAGACGACTTTTCTTCATTTATAGGGTTCTGCCTCTCAAAAAACCTCGTTCACTAGACGCAACTAGGCTATATACAGGACTTCGTAAACCGTTCAGTTCTTCTCAGGAATTTTTCGGCGCATGAGACGAATCTTTCTCTCCAACTAACTGCAAATCAGTACCTCTCCAGGTGAAAATCTGGCTCAACTCTAACCTTTGGTGTATCTTCCGGAACTACCCATTTTTTTTTCTGTTTTATATCGACATAGAAACATCTGTTACAATGACGACTCTGTGTAGAAACCTGTTATAGTAGATGCGTGTTTTTCGGTGCCAGGCAAAATGCTGAGAGTCGATGATTAAGAGCATAGCAGGCTCAGCCTCTCAAATTCTGATGAAATTACATATATTTGAGATGTCTAGCGACCGTATAACGTTCTCAGCTTATCGTGTCGGCCAATTAGTGAAGTGTTTGCCATCCGGGGTACTTATTGACCTCGGATTGCCAATCTATGGGCAATGGACTCTTCAGGTTTAGAACTCTATCTTTGAACTTAGCGCACTTCTTCTCAGTCATACACCCTTTGCACAAACATCCCAAATTGTCTGGGTAACAGGCGAAATAGTGATAGGTGTCGAAAATGCAATTTTCACCTTGAACCTTCATTTTTGGAATCTGAACTCGACATGAAATTCCGTTCAGGCGTGCAGAGGAAATGGAGCACCTTCGAACGGCACGTAGAAGTAAACGGTCAGTGGAATAATGATATTTTTTGTCCATAGAATATTATTGATGGAGTGGACAGTATAGTCTCGGTTTCTCAAACCCTACATGACGATGCGTCGAGCTCCGCGTTGCGCCGCATATTTTTAAATATAGAGAAATTTTGCTTTCTTAACAAATGGTAACGCGTGGTACTATTTCAGGGCATAACTACCGTCTGAGTTCAATAGCTTTTTGTTCAGAAAAATTTTTCTATATGTATGCTGAGAATATTATATTACTACGCTTGCTGATAGGAAAATTCAGGCCGAACATGTTTCCAAGGCTCCGTTTAGATACAAGATCATAATATAGCTATTTATTTGAATTTCGTTTTTCCAAAGGTGCCAATCTTCGTTTGTTTCGGGTAAGTCATACGTCTAAATTTGGTTGACCAGATCAGCTAAATTGGATATGGAGGTATGTAATGAAGTTAGCAAAACAGCTTTTGTAGAGTAGTGGAAGCATTCTTCTTAGAAGTAAGGTACTTCTGCGCCATTGGTATACGTTGAAGGAGATTGTCAGAAATATGGCATGTAGAAATTAGAACTGACACAAAAGCAACGCTAGCTTAGCGTTCATCGCTTCGTCTCACTTAAATGTTCGTAGACAGTTGGCTGAGGCAGACTTTATTGCCTCTGTCTATTTTCAGGCCCAAGACAGTGAGACAACAGCCTTTCTTGTTTAAGCTCGTTGTAATATGGTTCGTTCCATCGCTGTTCAGGGAAAGAACACAGAAAGTATTGACTATACATCTGTCTTCGGAGAGGAGAGACCAGCGAACTCATTTTCTTGGAGAACTTCACATTAAAGCCCCACCGCCCTGTGGTTATTGCTTCTATTTCTCTACAAATTAATGAATCGAAGGAACATTGTAATGAAGTAGGTGATTTGCAGTTTGCTAATCAATAACACTTTCAGATAATAGGAAACGTCTTTGTGTAACGTGTCGTGTGGTCGACTCCCTTTCAAGAAATAAATAAAAGCTTTGTTTGACTCTCCAAATAATGTCTGAGGAAGAATAAATGTAAAATTTTTTATGTAAAATGTAGGCTTTTTGATGATTTTAACGAGTTCGTACTGCTAGAGGCCACACTGTTCCGATTCCAGTAACTACTATGGTAGTAGTGCATTTTACCTAAGTTAAATAATAAAAATATATCATCGTTTATTGTTGTTAATGTTACATAGGTTAAACTTTACTTAAGTTTTTTATTTCGCTAAACAGCTCCGGACGACTTAGTGTACGGGACGGCTTGTCTCAACGGAGAAGTTCTCTGCCAATGCTTTGTTTCTAAGGCTGTACCTAAACTAAATACATATTCCAACAAGACTTTTGCATGTGCTAGGAGAGTCATTGCTGACGGTCATGTTTATTCCATACAGTAACCATCCCTCGTGATTGATATCTGCTTTAAGTCTGAACATATGCCATTAGCTAACTATTTCTAAGATATTTTTTATTATCAGCAAAAAAACTATTTAACAGCAGTCGCACGACCAGGGATATTGGTCAGTGTAGATCGATGAAAGTGTCATCTAAACGCGCTACATACGAGAAACTCCTGCGGAGGTAAATTTTGCAATTGATAGAGGGCTAATTGTCCCAGAAATACAAAAACGCAGAGCGAGCAGAAAGTGCGAAACGGTGTAAATAGACTAAGCATTGCAAGTTATTTATATGACCAAAGTAACAATTAATAGTCGCCTCTCTGAAATAGCCGTTGACTTCTCTCTAAAAAACCGATGTCTTTCTAACACATCTTGAATTTTTGAGCTCTATAAATCTGAACCTTATTGAGGATCTTCCGGTTTGCTTCATAAGTTCTCGGATTTTCAAAAACCGCGTACAAACTAGTAGTACCATAAATTGTCGATTTTGAGAAATAAGAAAAACGTTTTTAAGCGTAGTGGGGCTCATACAGCGCCGGAAGATTGTATAATAGCTGATCTTTGCTAAAATTCCGAAGACGATGCGCTTTACATTGTCGTGGTGGGTTCGTTATTGTGTTCTAGAAAAAAAATGGCTTTTCTTCGATACCAGGAGTAACGAGTGAACGCATGCCCCCTGCGACGAATCGCCCGCTAAGCTTTTGCCCAATTTGAACGTAGAGCCGTGTATATCTTAACTAAACGGCTGTACCTACATTAGGTGTTGCATAACGACGCAGCTGGTTGTACCGTAGAATTCGAGCGTCTGTGAAAAAAAAGCTATGTCTGTTATTATAAATATTCTTACTATATCCAAATCCAAGTAAGCATAATTTAGTTTTTATTTAGAACAAAGCATGCAACAGATCACTCAACACCAACAAGTTAACTCTTCCTTTTTAACTTTTCTTGTTTAATAGGATTTACGAACCTTTCTTATTACACAGACCTATTCACATTACCTGTTTTTTTTTTTCTATACCGTTTTATCGACAACCCGCTGTGACGCTTAGGAGAACAGCAGGCATTCCGCTATCCATCTAAAACGTTAACTTAGCTTTCCTATTTTGCTATGCTATCTTGAACACGCCTCTGTGTCTGTATAGCTCTGTCTAGTAATTGGCAGGGTGTTCATCATCTCGGACAAGTTCTCGAAGGGTAATCAGGCCTGCTTCCCTGTGTACAATGCCTTGTAAATTCTTTCTGCAAACATGGATCACGTCACTATGAGAACCGATGTTGCGCGCCTACGATCTCTGTTTAGTTCGCAAAACAGCCCTAGGCGGTTCGCTTGAACAGCGGTAAATAATAGACAGATGTTCATTCTTGTATGCCTCGTACATTAAACGTTGCCTGGGTCTGAAACCTATCACATTTACGTGTCTCGCAGCAGTTTTTTACGGCTCTTATCAACAAGTCAAATTTAGTGCGAGCTGTTTAAACATTCATATTTTTCCTACGAAACGTGAGCGAAAGTAGGCTTCGACAACAATTCCCGCTAAATGCAGATTTGATTGTAGTTCCGATAACGTTTGTTCGGATTATTTAGGAGCCATTTGCGTTTTGTCTAAGTACGTAAAAGTTCTTAGATTTATGTTTTTTATTCATTAGCCTGCCTTCCCACTGGCGATTCGTCTGCTGGCAAAGAAATAACACACTTAGTACAAGCTAAAAGTATGCTAGAATAGGTATTTCACTTAACAAACGTTTATACATGATCATTGATTTAGTCTGTTATCGTTGTGTTTTATTTGCTATTGAGCCTCAAAGAGAAACACGAAATAGAAGTTTCTACGTTGCTATTGCAGCAGAACTTGATTCCGTGTTATTACTATACGGTGAGCCATACAGTGCAAATGAGGATAATGATTGTCGTCTGCGATAGCGTTCGTTGGGCTCCTTAATGTCGTCCGACCGACCAGTTTCGTGTGTACAAATACACACAAACCGCAAGACAGGGAAGACAAAGCAGACAAAAACCTTCCAATCGGTCCCAGATCTCACAGGAAACGTGGTTGGGCACTGCATGCATGAAAGTGTCATAGCCCATCGCAAGAGGACAAACGAATTGCCTGTTACTAGACCGTATACACAACCCGCCTTCGACTTTCGTCCATATTGGTACATATACAAATGTTATCATTATTTCTATCCGGAATTTTTGCAACGTGCTAATGGGCCGATCCTTTACATACTACCCTATCTATAATACATTGGCTTTAAATTGTTCCTCAGTTTGCCGCTTCTAACTGCGTTCAATCTACGCGCTACAAACCAATGTTCCTTTGCTTTTGCTTTTAATTGCTCCACAATGGGTAACAAGGTTTTAGATGTCCTCGAGGTCCTTCGTTCCATTTCCTATGAGCATGGACTATGGGATCGTTCACGAACACATGTACTATTATTACGTACAGAGTACAACTAAAGCAATCGCTCTTATTCATGACACGCCTGTCTACACAGGACATGCATGAAGCTTTCAATACACGCGCCCTAATAGGTATTCCGCGATTTTGCCTAAGGGGGCATTGGCTAACAAAAGGCCTCTCGTAGGAAAAAACGATTTTCTATAGAAAGCGATTAGCTCAGTAAGACATTTTTTCCAATTTAGAGCATCCTCCCTGCAGTTCGCCCTTCATCCACTCATCATTATTCATGCCATACCGAGGCTTTAACAACGTAACGCCTGTTAAAGCAGCATCTTCCGAGTGCAGATATGGATCCCGTAACGATTAGACATTC